>NC_041224.1:109959979-109986696 GCF_002837175.3 Physeter macrocephalus | reverse complement strand
TATTTTTATTTTTTTTTGCGGTACGCGGGCCTCCCACTGCTGTGGCCTCTCCCGTTGCGGAGCACAGGCTCCGCACGCGCAGGCACAGCGGCCATGGGTCACAGGCCCAGCCGCTCCGCGGCGGCATGTAGGATCTTCCCGGACCGGGGCACGAACGCGCGTCCCCTGCATCGGCAGGCGGACTCTCAACCACTGCGCCACCAGGGAAGCCCCTCTATATTTAAATTGAGAATTTTTTCGCTATATTTTGGGCCATTATTTATCTTAGTCATTGACAATATTCATTTTTTAGATTATAACATAGTCATTTCTCATTTTTTATTTTTGGTTTTTTTGAAATAAAAAGCATTTTTAAAACTTCAAAAAATCATTTTAGTGCTTCCTGTGCTAGAACTTTATAGATAGCTTATTTTTCCCCTTTGCCTTTTCTTCTTATAGTCTTTGAAGATAATCACTGGTTTATGAAAATTTTCATTATGAATGTGCTATCATTTCAGGTCAGATTGAATATGGGCTTACTGTGGGTTTTTAGAGTGTTTCATAAAATTATTTGAATGAATGTCAGTGTTATATAGAAATAAGATGACTTCTTAAATGTGTTCTCTTAAAAATATTCTTTTCAGTCTATAATTTTGAATGTTTTGATTAGTATAATCCTATTTTCTTATTCCTCTCATCTTTCTTTTAGTAGTATGTGTGTGTATTTCTTTATCTACATATGTCTATCATCTGTCTACACTCATTCACACATACATACATAAGAGCTCTTAATTTTATAAATTAACTTAATATTTCAGTGTCTCAGTTATTTCTTTGAAAATGATAAATTTTCAAGTCAGTTAAATTTTCTTTTGGTTTATATAAAAATAAAATTTGAAGCCTGTGTATGTTTTATAATCTGTTTTCCAGTTTCGCCCACATTTATATTAACATTGGCATATGTTGCTTTTATATGCTATATATTATATGATATCTATTGGTGGTTTGTGTGTCACTTAGTAAATTTAATATAATCAACATTCTGTTATTTATATAATATTCTATTCTCATTCTTCATTCATTCATTCAATAAATGTTTATTTTGTAGTACTGTTCTCTAGGTCTTGTATGCTGGGAATACAGAAAGTCTCTGCTCTAGTGGAGCTTATACTCTTATAAGTGAAGAGGAAGACATATAACACTAAATAATTTCACATAGGCATAAATACTATAAAGGAACTAAGTGCATGTGATAAAAGTGTTGAGGAGAGGAGTATGCTTTAGCTAGGATAACAAGAGGAGACCTCTTCAAAGAAGGGATATTTAAATTGAGCTCTAAATGATTCGGAGGAAGAAAATCACATTCCAGGTATCAGGAATAACAAGGACAAAAGTCTTTGGATCTGAATGAGTTTGGCAGGTTCAAAGAACAGAGACAAATGCTGTGTATGTTGAACGTTGTTACCGGGAGAGAGTGGCAAAAGGAGATGTTTATGAGATAACACGGGGTGAGCTCACATGGGCCGTACATAGTAAGGAGAATTTTATTATAGTTAAAATGTGAATATATTGGGCACTTGAATGTTATGATGATTAACACTGAGGAAATCACTCTTCCTGCTGTATAGAAGATTAACAAGGGAAGGGGTGAGGGGCTAGAAAGAGGTAGTTATTAGGAAGTTATTGCAGTAGTCTTAGAAATTATGGTGGCTTAGGGCTTTTTGAAGTAGAAATGATGTTTTGGAGGGGCACTGTTAGAATTTGTGAATGGATTAGAAATGGTGTAATCAACAGTATCAGACATGATTAAACATTAAATATTCTTCAAAGATTTAATGGACACACACTTTTCCATGGCAGAAATGTACCATAATTTATTTAAATTACACCTCTATTTTTGATTACTTCGTTTTTTCCTCATTTTTTGCTAGCATAAATAACAATCTTGTCATTTTCTCACCTCACTGCCATTGTATATAAATGATGATTTGTGATAGCTTTCCAATTTGAAAGGTAAAAAATTGTATCTTGCTATTTTAATTTGCTTATCTTTGATTACTAGGTAGATTGAAATTTTAATGTGTGTATTGATCGATCAGTTGTATTTTTTCAGTTGTGAATTGTTTCTAGTCTTGTTTGGGGATGTTGATATTTCGCTTATTGTTTTGAAATGCCATATTAACTTTCTATGATGATTTAAAGGTCCCAACATGATTTGGCCTTGAGATTTCTTGATTACGTCTTATTTCAGTCTCCACACTGCCCTTTATGCTCAAAGCACTTCAGCCACTTCTCAAACAGGCTAATCTTTGTCTTGCCTCATGGCTTTTGCACTTCTGGTTATCCATTTTCTGGATCCCTCTTCCTCAAACCTTTACATGGTGATTATGTCTCACCATTAATGTTTCAGCTCAAATGTCACCTCCTTCACGGAACTGTTATCAACTTTCTAGTGCTACATCCCTCTCACCCCTTTCACATTCCATCACGTTACTGCCTCTGGGGTTTTTATTTGTGTGTTTCCCCAATCTTTTATGGTCTTCATAGCACTAATCACTGTTTGAAGTTACCTTCTTACCTGTCCTTTCCAATGAGAATGAAAGAACCATGGGAGCAGGTATCTATTCTGATTTGTTTACTGCTATACCCTCTGGGGTAGAATATTGTGGGCCAAAATTAATATATTTTGTCAGATGGATAATATAAGGATATTAGCCATTTGTTCCATGTACTTGTGTTTTTCCCTTTTGTCAATTGTCTTTCTCTTTGTTTATGGCATTTTTTTATACAAAGAATTTTATATTTTCATGGAGTCAAATCAATGAAGCATTTTTCTTTTGACTTTTTCATTACTTTTAGAAGGAAAGGAAAAACCTTCCCATCTTGAGTTCTTCCATTTTCCTATATTCTAATTAAAATGTTTCTGAATGTAAAATTATCATTTATTTTTATGAATTAGGGAAGGTTTTAAAGATAAAAATAGCTCTTGTAAATGGATTTCTATGCTTTCTTCTAGTCTTAATACAGATTATCTATAAAATAGAGATCATACTGTATAGAGAGCTTTTTACCTTTTTTCAATTAATATTGTACCATGTGCATATTTAGATGGTATATATTCTTCATTCTTCACAAGCAGGATCTTTTCAATGTCTGCAGAATATCCCATCTTAGGCATTTGTTATATTTAATCAATCCCTTATTGTATACTTGTTTTAATCTTTTAAAGTATAAACACTGCATATTATTGTGTTTAAGTTTTTGTGTACACTTATGATTGTTATGATAAATTACTGAACATAGAATAGTGGGTCATAGGAGTATATACAATATTTTAAGATATTTGAGTATTCATTGCCAAATTACATCTCAGGAAATTGAAATCAGTTCAGAGTCCTAGTAGTAATTTATGCCTGTATCTGTTTCTCATGATATTTTCCAATTCCCGATAATTGCGTGCTTTTAAAATCTTGGCCCATTTCTTCCCATCTGTGCCTTCCCCCCAAATTATATAAAACAATTATCATATTTTTCACATAAAAAATCTTAAGAATTTTATATGGTCATCTCTATCCGCCTTTCCCTTTTCCTTTCATGTCTGTGTTTAAAATAACTTTTCTCCTTCTGAGGTTGTATGGATGCTCACTTATGGTTTGATCTAAAATTTGGCTGTTGCAACTCTCTCATTTATATAGAATTTTAAAAATATTTATTTATTTATTTTCTTTATTTCTTTGGCTGCGTTGGGTCTTAGTTGCATCCCACAGGATCTTCGTTGAGTCATGTGGGATCTTTAATTACAGCGCATGGGCTTCTCTCTAGTTGTGGCGCGCGGGCTCCATGGCTCGTGGGCTCTGTAGTTGTGGCTCGCCAGCTTAGTTGCCCCGCAGCATGTGAGATCTTAGTGCCCTGGCCAGGGATCGAACCCGCATCCCCAGCATTGGAAGGCAGATTTTTTACCACTGGACCACTAGGGAAGTCCCTCACTTATATAGAATTTATTTTAAGATATTTTGGAGGAAATTTTCTCACTGTATTTTCTCCAGTTATGCCAGCCATATTATTTTTGAGTAATGTTATGTGCTAGTTTCATGCTACATTTTTATGTATTCCACGGTTTGGGGGGGAAGGTTATTTATTCTGGTCCATTGTTACATTAATTCTTGTGTTACTTATTGTTGATTTGTAGTGTCTCTTTATTTTGAATTATCTACTAGAGCAATAGTTCTCTGATTCTATTATCCCTAATTTTTAAAACTATCCTGGTTTATTGTTATGTTTCTTTTCCTCATGAACTTAGAATCATTTTGCCAAGTATCCTTCCCAAATAAAGCATTCTTGTTTTTTATTTTAGTGAAATTGTGTTAAAACTATTAAATTGTTTACATAAGATATTCTTATAATACCTAGGATTTCGTATATGAGCTGAGATTATTTTTCTTTTCTGTCTTAGCAAAGTTTTTTTCTGTATAGATGTCCAACATGTTTCATTTAAGATCATTCCTAGTTGTTTATTTAATTTAAGGCCATTCCTAGTTGCTTTTTCAAATCTTTTTTTCATTTATATGTTTAACTGATTATTGTGGTTCTATACACTATTGGATTTCTGTGGTCACTGTAACAGTTACCACAAATTTTGTATCTTAAGACAACACAAATTTATTTATTCTCTTACAGTTCTGGAGGCCAGAAGTTGAAAATCAGTTTCATTTGGCTAAAGTCAAGGTGTTGACAGGACTGGTTCCTTTGGAGGCTGTAGAGGAGAATCCCTTTCCTTGCCTTTTCTAATTTCTGGAGGCTACCTTGGCTTGTGACCCCTTCCTTGAATCACTCCAACATCTTGCTTCTGTCACCACATCTACATCCTCCTTTGACATTGTTTCTCTCTTATGAGGACCCTTTTGATTATATTTAGGGACCATCTAGGTAATCTAGGGTACTCTCCTCATCTCAAGATCTTTAATTTAATCACATCTGCAAGTTCCTCTTGCCATTTAAGGGGACATTTATAGTTCTAGGGATTAGGATGTGAGTACTATTCAGGAGGCCACTATTCAATCACATGTAAGAAAATTCTTAGTTTTCTATACTATTTTACTTTTGTCTATTTTATTCAACTTCTGTATTAAGTATAGTTGTATTTAGTTTATTTTCTAGATAGTCATAAAATTGTTAAGTAATCATAACTTTTTCTCTGTTTTACAGTAGTAACTTTATACCTCTTGTTTCTACTTCTCCCTTTTTGCTGTTTTCAGTGTTTAATGCAAATGCCCCAAATACTTTAATTTTATTTATCATATTTGCTGTTGCTTTAGGATAGGTATTTTTTCTAATCATGGGAAGTAATTTGTTTATAATCTTCTCTTGTCCCCTGCTCCTTTGACATATTTGTGTTATATTTATGTACAACCCAGTATTAACCCACATTTGCATTTCTGGATTAAGTTATATTTGACTATAGTATATCAGTTTTTCAATACATTGCTGGACTTAATTTACCAGTACTTTATTTATGAGTTTTAAAATATTTACATTAGTAAATGTGATTCATTTTTGTGTGGTTGGTTTTGTGTATGACTTCCTTTTCCGTTTAGAATATCAGAGTTATGCTAGTTAATAAAATGAATTTAAAGGCATTCTATTTTTCTCTGTAGACTGTAATAGTTATTATAGCTTGATAACTGTCTCCACATTTAAATTTTGCAAGACTATATAAAGCAATCTGAGCTCAGAGCTTATTTGAATATAATTTTGACAGACTTTTAAATTTCTTTTGTTATTTAATTTTTAGGCAATTCTGAAAATTTACATTGTCGCAGGCAAGTTGTCCATTCTATCAAGATTTTAAAGGAACATTTGTTGCATGCTTACTATGTCTTAAACATTATGCTATGTACTGTATATGCAAAAATAAAGAATATAGGATTCCTAATCTCAAGAAGCATATAGCAGTAAGAAGAAAGTTAATTTTGCCAGGAAGAAAACAGAAGAAATAGAAAAGAAGAAATTAACACTTAAACAGAACTTCTGGTAAGGATTTCATCATGAATACAGGAACCAAGGCATAAAAATGGTTGGATACGGGAAGATTTGAGAGAATTGCAAGTAGAAAATTACAACAAGAATTTAGGTCTGGCCAGGAAGAAATAAGGGGTAGATATTAGAAGCCGTTGTAGATTGTTCTTGAATTTTTACTTTTCCTATAGACATTGTTAGACTGTTAATGATGTTAATTCTGGATTTATCATCAACAGATTCATATTTTTAAAAGATTAGTCCGATGGTAGCATGGAGGACATTACTGAAGGCAGAGGATGGTTAGAAACATAAGTGCCTCCTAAACTAGAGATATAAGTAGAAAAGGAAAGGAAGAAAGGAATATAGATGAAAAAATGCTAATAAAATAGAATCACCAAAGACTTGTTCACTGGTTGGATGTAGTAGATGAGAGAAAAGTTAAGACAATTCCCAGCTTTTGTCAAGTGTATTTGGGGTTGAAGGAAATGTTTGCCTTATCTTTATTTCATAATAATAAGCTCTGATTTCATTTGAAAGGCTTTATTATATTCTATATAGGCTGTCATTAATGTGAAAAGTTGGAACAGGTAGATCAATATCCAAGTGATAGTTTGTTAGAAACCAAGGTTATCTACTACAGTGTATATGCAATAGTTATCCAGAAGAGAAGAAATGGACATTCTAATAAGATTTCTGAGCCATATAGCATGAAGGGTAACCGAAAAAAATCATATTTTATTTAGTGATATTTTTTAGTAAATATCTGGAAAAGTGAAATAAAGAATTTTTTAGTGAGGGAGTTTAAACAATGTTTGAAATTTGTTTGAAGAAATTTCTCAGCAAATGTGTGCAAAGCACATGAGATATGGATATCAAAATGAAATATTTTCTACCCTCAAAAGATCTGAAAGTCTTGTAAGACATGGTTTATAAGGGTGATTTCAAAGTATCTGTCCACCTGCCTTACATACATGAGTAATGTAAGCCCATGTAACTACCACCACATGGGTCACACATGTCAAGATATGGTATATTTCCATCATGCCAGAAATTCCATAGTACTGCTTGCCAGACCATCCCTCACTTCCCCTTCTCACCCCAGGGTTCCCTTCTTCACCCTCTCCTGCCACTAACAATCACTGATCTGTTTCCTGTTACTATAGAGTCAATTACACTTTTCTAGGGTTTTATTTAAATGAAATCATAAAATATGTAGCCTTGTGTCTGGCTTCTTTTGCCTGCATAATGTTTTTGAAATTCATTCTTGTTGCATGTATAAGTAATTTGTTCCTTTATGTTGAGGAGTGATCATTGTCTGAATATGTAGTTTTTTAAAAAAATTCATTCACCTATTGATGGATTTTTAAATTATTTTCAGTTTTTGACTATTAGGAAGAAAATTGCTATGAAAAATTTTCAAGTCTATCTGCAGACATATGTTTTCATTTCCTGTAACTAAACACTTAGGAATAGAATATCTAGGTCATATGGAATATTAAACTTTACAAGAAACTGCCAGACTGTTTTCCAAAGGGGTTGTGCCATTTTACATTCCTTCCACCAATGCATGAGCATTTTAGTTGGTCCACATCTTTACCAGTACTTGGTGGTATCAGTCTTTTAAAATTTTAGCCATTATAATTTGTGTATAGTTTATCTAATTGTAATTTTAACTTACATTTCCCTAGTGGGTTTTCTTGTGCTTATTGACCATTGCTATATTTTCTATTGTGAACTATCTTCAAATCTTTGGCCCATTTGTATTAGATTGTTTGTTTTCTTCTTTTTTTTTTTTTTTTTTTTTTTTTTTGTGGTATGCGGGCCTCCCTCTGTTGTGGCCTCTCCCGTTGCGGAGCACAGGCTCTGGACGCGCAGGCCCAGCGGCCATGGCTCACGGGCCCAGCCGCTCCGCGGCATGTGGGATCCTCCCAGACCGGGGCGCGAACCCGGTTCCCCTGCATCGGCAGGCGGACGCGCAACCACTGCCCCACCGGGGAAGCCCCTGTTTTCTTCTTTTTAAGTTAGAAGAGTTCTTTACATATTCTGGATACAAGTCCTTTGTCAGATATATATGTGAATGTGTTCTTCCATGTTATGGATTGCCTTTTTATTTACTTGTGTCCTTCAAGGAGCAGAAAATTTTAATTTTTATGAAGTCCAGTTTATAAATGTTTTCTTTTATGTTTCTTGCTTTTTGTATCTTAAGTAACTTTTGCAAATGTCTGGTTTTCTCCTGTGTTTTCTCCTAGAAGTTGTTACGTTTATAATATATCTTGAGTTAATTGTTGACTACAGTGTGAAAACAAATTTGATCAATAAGCATAATTTAATTAAGAGAAGTCTAAAAGAGGTAGATTTTCTTCTGGAGTTAAAGATAGATTTGGTATTGGTTTATGTAAGAAATGCTATTCTAGCTTCTATACCCATGCAAAAAATGAAAAGATGCTTTGTAAATTAATGAATTTCCTGTTAGTGGTGGTATTTAATAAAAATTGGTAACATTCTGTCTCAAATGAATTTGTACATACAAATACCTTATCATTGTACTTGTCAGACGTAAAATATTCAGTAAATGTGGTGGTTATGGTTATTGCTAATGTTGTTATTATTACTATATTCAGAATTCTTGCCTTCTGGAAGTTTAGAGAGGATGATATTTAGTTGAAAAAGTTTTGGATTCTATTATTTATTACACACAGTGGTCATATTTTTATGTTTTTTTTTCTGCCTCCCCCTCCTGCCCCCAATAGAGAGCTTAATTGTTAGTGGGTACCCATAAATAAATGTTAGGAAGCAGTCTTTTAAAAATTATTTTAATGATCTCCTTTAATTGCATGGGTAATTCATGAATACTTTCTTTTGAAAAGCTTTTTTGAAATGCTTGCCTTACAATCAGTTTACTGGACATGTTATTGTAACATATATGAAAACTGTAAATTATCCATAAACTCAAAGTATTTTAGCAAGATTAGTATCAATGTAAAAGTGTATTAAAAGTGATATATATTAAGTTCTAAGGAATTTTTATGACTATTTAACCAGTTGCTCTTATGAAACAGAAAGAAACAAAACAGACTCGTGAACTACATCTCAAAAAATGTGTTGTTTTGTTTTGTTTTGTTTTAGTTGGGGCTGAGCATTTGGTTTTGTTTGTTTGCATTACATGGTATGACAGAATAGTAGATTGATGCTTTTCCCTGTATATCAGACTTGTTTTTGTTTTGTTTTTAAGTAGTCAGTGTTTGCATAAATATTTCATTCTTTATAAATAATGAGTTTTCTTTTCAATTTAATCTTTATCTTTTTTCTTAAAATATAAAAAAGATGTAGTATGGAAATATTTATTGAAAAACCTAATAAGTGAAAGTAGGCATATTAGAGCAGGAATTGGCAACCTTTTTCTGTAATGGGTTAGATAGCAAATATTTTAGGCTTTGCAAATGAAGAGGTAAAATCAGGGACATCATGTAGGTATTACATAACGAGAAAAAAACAGATTTCTACAATTTTGTGTTGACAAAATTCAAACTATAACAATACTACTAGTAGTAACCACACCAGCAGCAGTGGAGAACAACGTAGAGATGTAAAGAAAATAATGAAATTCTTTGGGGGGAAAGAAAGAAATAACATTTTTCTTAACTAGGGTTCAAAGTCAGCATTCCTATCAAATCAGTTGTAAATTTCCAGCTGTTAATGTCAATCTAGAATGAGATTTTACGTATTTCATTCTTGAAAATGAAATGTCTTCACACAGATAGGTACTGCCGAATACTGATATTAATTTATGAGCATGTGATAATTTGGGGGCACATCTATTTTTTAGGAGGCATTTATAGAATTCTAATACATTTCTCTCTTAAAATTTGCTTTTAGCCTGTTATTATATTACATTAATCATTGCCAATTGAAGATTAGGTAGAAGCTCCTCAAATGCACAGTTAAGTAGATTTTGGAATCTAGAAATCTTTTTAGCACTGCATTGAAGTATGAAAAATGCTGCAGGAGCCATAGTTTAGACTCAGAAAATACACCTGCTGCAAATGTGTGTGGGATTGAGTTCTCACTTCTTACTTTAATTGTCGATAGCATGGGAAATATATACTTGTGATTCAAAAACTTGTTGTATAAATGATTTTATTGCAGTTTAAGTTTTGCATATGTGTTTTTTTGCCCTGTATCTTGAATTCATTACATTGTCAAGCCTACAGCAAAAACTAATTTTCAAAGCTATTTAGTGTCAGTAACAGTGGTTGAGAGTCACAGTCATTGTTCTCATTCCGAAAAATTTCCATCTTGGCCTGAGCTCAATAAATCACAGTAAACTTTATCACTGCTAAATTATTGAACTGTTAAGTGGTAGGGCAAATCAGGCTGTTCATCTTTTATTTCTGACAAAAATTCATAGAATTGACGATGATTAAGTCTATCAGAGCGAATAAAGTTTACTGTTGAAGCTACTGGTTCAATAACACATGATAGATTCAAATATATTCTACAAGGTATTTGCTGATTTAATAATACAACGAATAACCATAGGTTTTCAATGCCTTAACATCTTTGCCAAGTTTGTAAATTTGTGCAACAAAATCTCTTTTGGTCCCACACATACTTTTACCACCATCAGTTGTAACTCAGCAGATTCTACTGCAAGTTATGAATTCATGTTTTCCCAACTTTTTTGAAATACCCTTGCTTGTAGTTTTCCACACAACTATTAATATGAAGCTTATTTATCAATCACATTAATTCCTTGAATAAACAACTAACATTAACGCCATAGGTAAAAGTTTATTTTCTCTGGACAAGTTTTAATTTACTCATCATTGTGAAATGCTTTTCTTGTTTGGCTAACAAACTAGCTACTCAGAAACTTACTTTGGTGGCAGCTTCATTTCATTTTTTGTTGTTTTGAATAAGACATTTCATTTCAAGTTTTTCTGACCATTGCCTTCTTTTGTGATGGGAATGTTGTGATGAGTGTATAATCTGGTAACGTTGACATTTTTTCTTTTAGCACAGCCGTAGTGTTATTGCTTAAAACATAGTGCTTCCTGTCAAATCACAGGAAGATATAGAGGACTTTTTTCAATTAAGTTACCAAAGCAGCCAACATGACCTAGCAGTCATAGGTCATCTTCTGAAATAATAATAAAAAATGTTCCAGAATATCCAGTAAGTTCTTCAAGGTGTGTTTGGAACACTTTTCTTCGCATGTAAAATGTGAAGGAATCAATGAAGTGAAAATGTTTTCTTTGGTTTTACATATATGGTAGAGCCAAGAAGACACCCAGGGGCATAACTTAAGTAATCATTCCATAAAAGGTGAAAATTTGAAAGTAGAGGAAGTATTTTAAAAACCCATAAAACTGAGAAACATCATCAATACTTTATGGTATAGAAGGGGTATTACAAACTGAGTAGTATGTTAGTAATTATTTTGTTACCTAAAATGTAATTAACTGCAGTTAGTCCCATGTATACTTGAAAGTATAATGCAAAAATAACAACAACAACAAATCATTTCACATATACATTTTGGGAAAGAAAAAATATTTACATGAGTTAACACATACTTGATTTCAAAGTAACACATTCAAATTCTGAGGACCAAGACCAGGTTAATTTTGTTAAAAATTTCAACTCTTTTGCCAAAATACATCTGTCTGGTGCTGTGTAATGAGAAAAACATCTTTCTGTTTTACATTAACAATTACTGTACTTTTATTACCAGCCAACTTATTTTTTGTCAGATGTCTCAGCTTCAAACAATAAAACAGATGTGACTAATTGCTAGGAGAGCTTTTTTTGTAGTCAACAAATAACTCTGCTAACTTTTCTTCCATTTCCAATATAAAAAGAAAATTACTTTAGGCATTTGATGTCTTATTTTAAGATTCACATGACCCGCTACTATATTGACAATGAAGGAAAAGAAAACAAACAAGATTCAAGAAAGGATGTGTGACAGTCTTTGTATTCTGTCTTATCACACTTTCACTAAATGACTGTGACATACTTCATATAACAGTAACATGTCTGAAAGTTATTTGTGAAGTTATTAGAAAATGAAAGCACATTCTCCCATTATAGTATCATCCCTGCTTATAATAAGTCCACATTTCCTCCTTCCTTCTCACACTACCTTAACGATTTGCATCTATCAGTAAAAGTAGACCTGATTAACAGTCACCTGGGTTCAAAGTATGATAGCTAATTCATGAAAGTGTATGTCTCATAAACACCAACACAAATCAATAATGGGAATGTATATCTAAAACAAGGAGATTTGTTGTTAAAAAAGCACAGTTCCATGGGTTCCATTTGAGTAATTTCATATTTTTATTACTGGATTAACATGTACTAAGCAACTTCTGATATTGAAGTGGTCTAAAGCTCGCTCTCTTGAGGTTGTTGTAGCATGATCCTCTTACAAGTCTCTCAGCCTTCTTTTCTAAATCTGCCTCCCTCGTTGTTTCTCAAGAATTTTTAAAAAAATATATTTTATTTTTGGCTGTGTTGGGTCTTCATTGCTGCGCATGGGCTTTCTCTAGTTGCAGCGAGCTACTACTCTTCGCGGTGTGCGGTCTTCTCATTGTGGTGGCTTCTCCTGTTGTGGAGCATGGGCTCTAGGCACGGGCTTCAGTAGTTGTGGCACATGGGTTCAGCAGTTGTGGCTCACGGGCTCTAGAGCGCAGGCTCAGTAGTTGTGGTGCACGGGCTTAGTTGCTCTGCAGCATGTGGGATCTTCCCGGACCAGGGCTCGAACACGTGTCCCCTGCATTGGCAGGCGGATTCTTTTTTTTTTTTTTTTTTTTTTTTTGCGGTACGCGGGCCTCTCACTGTTGTGGCCTCTTCTGTTGCGGAGCACAGGCTCTGGACGCGCAGGCTTAGCGGCCATGGCTCACGGGCCCAGCCGTTCCGCGGCATGTGGGATCTTCCCGGACCGGGGCACGAACCCGCGTCCCCTGCATCGGCAGGCGGACTCTCAACCACTGTGCCACCAGGGAAGCCCCTCTCCAGCATTTTTGTCTCTACTCTTATTCTGCTCTCTAGCTTGTGAAGAAAAATGTTAATATATTTGTTTAGGGAAGCGGGTACTTAGGATTAATTTGAATATGGTAGTAGTATACACAATAATACACATTCTTTAAACCTGAGATTCTGAAATGCAAAGTGTCATTAAAGAAGTTTAAATTATAAGACAACGTTTTCTTCATCTGGAAGTTTTAGTTTACATTATATTATATATTGGAAATATTAGACAGTTCTTTTTCTTTTGTTTGTTTTTTAAGTTAAAGTTCAATTTTAAAGCACAGCTTGCTGGCTAATTTATTATGTACTCAATGGAAATCCTCATAACATGCTAACATATGAGAAATTAACCTCTTTTGACAGTATTGAGAAATCAACCCAAATGTGCTCAGTAACAACTCAAATTTGAGAGGCATTAAATATGAGAATGTATTTTTAACTCTGCAAACTGGGTGGGGTTTATTGATGACTAACATGGTTCTGTTTTTCATTAGTTACTAAATTCCAAAAGTATAACAACTTTGGATCAGTTGCTTTTGTATTCAAACATTCTTACAGTTTCAAAGCCGGTGTTGCTTAGAAACCTGTATAAACACTTAATGTCTTCTCAAAGGAGGAAATAAAAAAATTCTTCACATAATTTTAAGTGAGATAACTGTAAAACTAGACCAAAAATACCTATATTTATTTAAAAGCTCTAGAACTATTTGGAAAATTCTTAAAGAAATGGAAAATTATTTTAATTTGTTATATATGTAATATTAGAAAATATATATGTATATGCTTACTCATTTTATTAACAAATGAACCATATTAGGGGTTACTCTTATTTTCCTTTGTAATTAGCTACATTGTATCTCAAACTAACACTAATATTGGATGATGAAATTGTATGTTTAAGGTTTACCCTGAATTTAGAATACAGGGGAACAGAACTAAAAGCAACTTGTCATTATTTTTCAGCAATACCTGCTGCCTTAAGAGGCCTAAAGTGATTTATGGGCAAATCTACTTTTAAGACAGTATGCTTTTGCAAATGCATGACAGACCATATATTTTATATTATTAAAGAATATCAGAGATATAGCAGCTGCATGAAAAAGTTGCCAGTCACCCTCAAAATGTGGCTGTACCAGATGCAGAGTCTGTACTAGAAGCTTGGACACCCTGGGGGGGCTTCAGTCCTTTGAGGTTCCTGAGGATGCCTAGGTCTAGTTCACAGATGAATCGAGTATGTTAAGATCGCATGGGGTGTACTAGACCACTGCACCTGTGTGGTCCTAAAGAAAATTACTTAAAACGTGCATGGAAAAGGGACCTCTGTTCATTGGGTAAAGTCATGAGCTGTGGTGCTTAGTCTGGAAAAGTACCCGCCAAATTTGTTACATTTTCAGTGACTCTGGGGCCTGGCAGTACAACAATTAAATGATTAAGTCCCAGTCTCTGTGGAAATTAACACTGCGACTGCAGATTGTACAAGACCCACACTCTGTTCATGATGTATGTGGATGCCCACAGGGAAGGACCCTTTGAGGAGGAACATCAATAGAGTCAACAAGCTGATCAGACTTGCACTGCCCAGGTAAGTCACCACAGCCACCTAGATACACCATTGTCCTGGGCATGGTATTCATTTACAATTTAGAACCAAAAAACAAAGCCTAGTGATTCCAGCACATGAAGCCAAGGAAACCTGGCATATATGTCCAGACAGCCAGGTTCACAGCCAGGTAGAAAGGGGGACTCTAAGGCACCTAGCTAGGGATACCAGACCTGTCTAGTCCTGCCAAATAGACCATATATATATATATATATACACATACATATATATATATATATATAATAAATATTAAATATATATGTGTATATATATATATATATACATACGTATATATATATATAGGCGTCCTTCCCTCCTCTTGAGGATACTGCTGAGCATTGATGCATTAGATACCTTTCTGGTGAGCCACCTAGGGCTGTGTCTAAACCATATGGTACGGGTAAGACAGACAATCAGGAAAAGGGTGAAGTGACTGCTGAAAAGACTGATCATGCTGCAGAGACTGAATCACGTGGCTATGGAAAGAAACCAACAACCCAGGCTGTGGAAAAGAGAATACCTTAGATACCAGCAGGCCAGAAGTGTAGAGAGAAAATATTAATCTCTCTCAGCTCTTATGCACAGAGCATCTGGCCAGTGTAACCCAGACTACAGCCATCACTTTCAACTTGACTATTAACCACTGAAGAATCTTAGTCTGTGAATTTTCAGAAACTTTCCAGAAGCTTCTGACTTTAGGAGTGAGCAGGCAGCAGAGTAAGATTTACTTTCTGGATACTGTTATGATTCTCTTTAGCCTAATCGTATTATTGTTGGTACCCTGTGGTCTCCCTCTGCTACTTAAGAGAAGACAGACTCTTCTGCATGTTTTTCAGATTATAGCTGATTATTCTAGACTCTCTAAGCCGAGAGGTAATGAAAAATCACATTGCCCTGGACTACCTGCTGGCCAAAGTGGGGTATGTGTGATTGCCAATACCTCTTGCTGCACTTGGGTTAATGACGGATTTAACTGGTTTGGCTTTGGTTGAAGAGCTAGGGTGAGGTCTGTCCTCCAAGTGCACCTGATTACCTTTCCAGGAGTCATATTTTATCTAAGCCACTATAAGGACAATTAAGTAAAATATCTGATGAAATGGTTGTGTTCTTGAGATTTGTTATCTGAATACATGAAAGATTAAGGGTTCAAGTTGTAGGGGAACAGCTCCAGCATAATGCCCTGGCAACTGTGAATGTACAGGCATACCCCATTTTATTGTGCTTTGCAGATACTGCCTTTTTTTTTTTTTTTTTTTTTTTTTTTAACAAATTGAAGGTTTGTAGCAACCTGTGTTCCTGGATTGAGAAAGTCTGTTGGTGCTATTTTGCCAACACCATTTGCTCACTTTGTGTCTGTGTCACATTTTGGTAACTCTCACAACATTTCAAACTTTTTCATTTTTATTTTATTTGTTACGGTAATCCATGATCAGTGGTCCTTGATGTTACTATTGCAAAAACATTACAACTAGCTGAAGGCTCAGATGATGGTTACCATTTTTAGCAATAAAATATTTTTTAATTAAGGTATGTACATTGTTCTATTAGACATAATGCTGTTGCACACCTAATAGACTACAGTATAGTGTAAACATAACTTTTATGTGCACTGGGAAACCAAATAATTAGTGACTTGCTTTATTGAGATATTTGCTTTATTGCAGTGGTCTGGAACCAAATCTGCAGTACCTCTGAGGTATGCTTGTTTACAAACTTGGCAGTTTTGAACCTAATTCTACTGCTAGGAAATTTAGAAGGCATGTCTCTTTTTCTTTACACATTTTTCAGCTTGTGACCTAAAATATTCATACTGAACTATCTCAAATGGGCATTAATTTTCAAATCCTATCTGGGAAATTAGTAGCTCTGACTACTCTCCTCAGAACTACTTTGGGACGAAACTTTGTTTAGTTTGTTTATTTTTTGCTATGCATAAAATTTACCAAATCTAATGTTAGACTTTAGAGTTCTAACATTAACTAACCAGAGAGCTCTAACATTAATTTTTGTCAGAGCCAGTTTGAAAATGTCATTACCGGAAGTTGTAAGCTGTACATAATGGAATTATACCGTGTTTGAACTGGAAGAGGCAATAAACTTGGAGAGCCTTTCAGTTTTTCAGATAAGAAAATTTGTGTGTTGCTCCTGGTTATGTATCTAGTTATTTAAAGAGTAAGAATTAAATTAAGATCATACAAGTCTTTCCATTAAATACAGTCAATTATATTATTCATGGATTTTATATTTACAAAATTTGCTCAGCCACTAAAATCTATTTGTAAGCCCAGTATCAGTACTCACAGGGCTTTCAGTATCATTCGCAGACTTGGGTGGAGTGGTGAAAAATTTGGATCACTTGGCACTCACATCCACAGCCTAGGTCAAACAAGGCTATGCTTTGCCTTCTTGTTTCAGCTCTCATACTCTAAGCCAGTGTACTCTCACAGTTTAGTGCCATACTTCTCACATTTTTGTGCATTTTCTTGATGATTTTGTTGTTTGAAACGGTCCCCAAGCATAGTGCTGAAATGCTGTTTACATCGTCTAGTGGTACTAAGTACCAGAAGGCTGTGATGTGCTTTACAGAGAAAACACATGTGATAGATAATCTTTATTCGGGAATGACATACAGGGCCATTGGCCATGAGTTCAGTGTTAATGAATCAACAATATGTACTAAATAAGGTGTCCCTAAATAGAAACACAATGAAGCCAAGTTATATATTAAAGATTGATGAAAATGTTGTGACCAGAGGCTCAGAGGAACCTAAACCTGTATTTGCCCTAGGAGTTTTAGTTCAGTGTTCACTAATTCAGTGTTTATAGTTACTGTGTAGACCATAACTGCATTATTCACAAGGAATCCAGGGAGAGAGGAACTGAATCATGCAAATCCATTAGCGTTGTTAGGAAAACAACTCAGAATACATAACAGGAAGACACATTTTATTGTAATTCATCATTTCAGGAATTACTTATGATTCCTCATTCTCCTTCAATTTGACCGTGTTTTTCCTAATCCTTTTGCATATGTGTTAACAGTCTAATTTTTTCTAAAACAAGCTTGAATGGCATCACTTATCTAAGAACCGATACATCAAATCCAAAATTTTTTGTCTTAATTTCAAAGCTCTTTATAAACTGGCCCTGTTCTATTGATACCTATCCTTAATCTGTCCTATTTATTCTCTGATGCACATTATTTGCTACTACCATGATCTTCTCACTGTTTCTCCTCACTTGCTCTGTAGGCACTCACATCTGCTTTTGCTCATGCTGTCTCCTAATATCCTCCAGAATCTAACTTGGGGTTTAGTTCACAAATTGTAATATGATTGCTTCGTTTGTGAACATAGCTGACAAGTTTTTATCTGATTGCTTGTGTATTGATAATATCTTTAACTTTAAAATTCTTCAATTTACAGTTGTGTTGGATGAAATATAGTACATTCTAAATATATTTTTAAAATACTAATTTTACATGAAAAGACTTGAATAAATCATTTAGGGCTAAAATAAAGCAGTATCCTTCAGGGGGAAAATATTCTAGTATGTTAGTTTACCCATTGCAAAATTTTGATAAAAATTATTCCAGTATGGAATGTACATTTTTATTTTCATAGACAACCCCATAGAACTTATAAAATGTTTGATTTCAAACTTGAAAAAGGAATGTAATCTAATACTTAATGATGAGAACTCTTAGCAATAGTTCTTTATTTCCAAATGAAAAAATGAGATTGAATCTTTTTATACCAATATGTTTATTCTAAACCAAGAAATACGGTGAAATTTCAAATAATTTGTTATATCATAAAAACTGTAAAAGAGGTGGCTATTAATAAAAGAGTGCTTTGTAAAATAAGTTAACATCTGCTATCTAATATATAAAAATAATGACAATTCTTTTAAAAGGCTTTTATCATAATTATTGTAGTTATTTATAAGTGTACTTATTTATAGAAAGTTTGGACAACATAGAAAACTATAGAAAGGAAAATAAAAATCTCTTGTAATCCTAACACAAATACTGGTAAAGTTTTAACTGTCTTCTTCTTCATAAGAAACTTTATCTTTTATTCCTTTCTCTATAAATAATTGTGATTCTCACAGGAATTTATCATTCCTGTGAAGTGTAAATTGATACAAAATATTGGAAGATCATCTGGGAGCATCCCATAAAGCTGAATATACCCTTCCCATATGGCCTAGCAATGCTATTCCTACAACATAACAGCAGAATTGTGTACCTGTATTCACCAAAGCACATATACAAGAATGTTCACAGCAGTACTATTAGCAATAGATCCAACTGAAAAGCACTCAAATACTTATCAACAGAAGAATGTAAAAATAAATCTGTGCTGTATTTACACAATGGGAATAAGAATGAGTTAACCACGAATACAACTGAATCTTACAAATGTAATATTGAGACAAACCAGGCATAAAAGAGTCAATGCTGTATGATTCCATTTATATATAGCTTAAAATAAACACATATAATAAGGAAATACTATAATCAGTGTTTCAGGAAATTTCTTGAATAACATCACCTGACTTTAGCAACTTTTAGAATTAGACAATTTTTCCTTTATATAAATATAGGCTTGGAGCAATCATATTGCACAATTCCAGGTAACACATCATAATCTATGTAAACTAGAACCCTAAGCAGAGGCGCTGTGAACCAGCCATTTTCAAAAGTGATGAAGCTATCAACAACATAAGGAATAAAATAAGAACTTCTCTAGAGATTGTTTTCATAGCTTTAAGGTAACCAATATTGTCCATTTTTGTTTTTTATTGTCTTTTTTTTTTTTTCTTTTTTTTTTTGCGGTACGTGGGCCACTGTTGTGGCCTCCCCGCTGCGGGGCACAGGCACCGCTCGCGCCGGGCCCAGCCACTCCGCGGCATGTGGGATCTTCCCGGACCGGGGCACGAACCTGTGTCCCCTGCATCGGCAGGCGGACTCTCGACCACTGCGCCACCAGGGAAGCCCTGTTGGCCATTTTTGAAGTACTGTTTGGAAGTTTGTAGAGACATTAGAAAGATGAATAAGTAGATAGTTGGTAAGAAAAAGAGGAAAAGTTATTAGATGTAAGTAGAAAGATTAGAAACATGAAAATAGTAATGAAATAGCATATTAAGATAATTAGGGTAGAATGATATAAGAAGAAAATGAAAGAAATATACTGTTGGGGTGTGGATTTGCTTTTGAAGATACAGGCAAATGTAATAGGGGATTGATAATTAAGGCAAATGGGGATAGTTTATCGTGTTCTTGTCCCAATTCATATTTTTTTTTGAGTAATAGAATAGATTTTTTTTCTTAGAAAAATTACACAAATTAATTTTCTAAAAATAAGGTAGTATTTTAAAAAGTCCTAAATGCTACAATAGGCATTAAATTTAATTCTTTATTTCAAAGAGCCAAAGCTCTTTGAAATACTTGATTTAAACTGGTAAAAATAAAATATATCAAGGCAGTTTTTACTTAGCAAGGACATACTAGTATAAAACCTGTTTATATATTTCTGGTAACCTTTGATTTTGGTTTGATGTTCTTTGAGAGAAAAAGTCAAGGTCAACTGTCATAAGAACTACACACATTCCTTTACTAGTGTCACCTTTTTAAACATTTTAACTTCTTAGTAGTATATTAACAAGCTAATGATTATCTGTTGGAGAATCACATTCCTTTATTTAACCTAAACATTTTGTTGCAATTATATAACATATTAATCTATGAGAATACACATTTGCCATAACTGTGAACATGTCAATCAGTTTTTCCTCATGGATATTATGCATGAAAAAGTGTGTTTAATAGAGTATGTATGAAGGTTTAATTTATTTATTTTTGATATTGTCAAGATGCATGTAATGTGAGGGTCAGATATGCACATTGTTGCGTGTACTTATGACATAAATTTTTAGCTCTAAGGTTTTGGTATAATATAATTTGGCTAGGTATTTATTGTTTAACTGATCCCGATTCCATGAATTTTAAAATATAAAGCTATTTTGCTTAGATTTTTAAAAATAAATGATTGACAGTAATATTAATTTAGAGTAGTCTTTTAAACATTTTAATTCTGTATTGAATATTACATTAATAAATTCTTAGAATATTTTGGTTAAAAGCAGTGCCTTAATATTGTATTATCAGTGTTTTTACTAAATAAAATTTATAGAAAGGAATTGAAAATTTTAAACATTTTAAACAACGTTATGTTGTATTATTTCACAAATAGCTTTTTGTGTTCATTCATTGTTCAGAAGCACTGACATTTTCTTCTGGATTTATTGCCATTTACACTTGCTGTTTCCATGACGACAGGTTTTCTCATGCATGCTTCCAGATGATTTTTAAAAATCAGATTCCTACTTTAATATGTTAATAATTTTTAAAAAGTACTGCCAATTGGTTAATCGTGCATCCCTGCTTCATTTCAAAGAATTAAATTTAATGCCTATTGTAGCATTTAGGACTTTTTAAAATACTACCTTATTTTTAGAAAATTAATTTGTGTAATTTTTCTAAGAAATTCCTTAAATAAAATCTTAAAATTGAATATCCTTCATTAGACTTTACCAGGAGAAATTTGAACCTATTATGTTTTAAAACACAAATAAAATATCCTTCTTACTAAATTTTAAATCACTATTCTAAGGAGCATTATAGGATCATTTTCTGTTAATTGTAAAAATATAGAAGACAAAGTACACAAAGCATTATATAAAGTTCCCAAAATCCTTTATTGATTTTAAGATGGAAAGTTTAGACTTATCTGTATTGTTTAGCATTCGTATATACTTTCCTAGATGTTGAAGCCAGTAGACATTACTGGCCAGTAGCCATTGCATTAAATATCAGTCATTTAAAAAGTATCTTTTATACACTTGAAAATTAAGTGCAGATAAAAGTAACTTAAAAGGAGAAAATATAAATCTTTTTGTATATAATATGAGATGATTATACTTTAAAATATACTTGTTCATCTTCTGTGTAGTATGTAAATTGAAAGTAGTGTATTTGATGCCTCTTCAAATAAAATCCACTTTTAAGAACTACATACACATATTTCTCTGTGTCGTAAATCATAACATGTCTAGAGAGAGTAAAACCACAATTTTAAGAACTTTGGTATTACATAAATTCATTTGTTATTGTGCCATCTTTGTTGTGTTCATACTGTAGCTCTTTATAATATTTAAGGCCTTTAGTGTGGATATTCAGTAATATGGTGAAGTTTGTAATGCCTTTTGTGTAATTGATATTGCATAATTTAAAACACTGGGAATTTAATAATTTAATTATTTCCTAATACATGCTATTCATTTCACTTTCAAAAATGTTATATTATCTATGTAATATGCCCCTGTATAAACATTCATAATCCTAATATGTCATATTTTACAGTATACTAATCACCTATATTTATTTTGTGTATCTCGATAGTAGTTATGGTGAATGAGATATGGTGGGAGACAAAATTTGCATTGCTTTCTGCACCTTTTTCATGACTTCTGAGCAAAGATAGTCATTTGCAATTGGAATAATCAATTATTGAATATAAAAATTAGCTTTATTTAGAAAATCAGTACAAGTGATACTTTGGCTGCAGAGTCTTAGAACTTGTGCTAATGGCGATGGATTATCTCATGAATTGTATGGAAAATATTTAATTTTGAGGCTTTTTATTTTAATTTTTCATTTATTAACAAAATTAGGTATATTTTAGTTTGTAGTTTTACATTTTCCATGCTCTTTCTGATATCCTAATTAAAAGTGCCATTTATCTTTTCACAATCGTCTAAGACAAAGATTCTTAATCCTTGGTCTGTGAAAAATTACATCTTTGTTTCCTTAATCTCTATCTGAAATTTAGAATTTCTCTCAATTATGAATATGGGCCACAACCACAATATCATTAGTGGATCTATGACATCACTACCAGTAGAAATCACAGATATTTCAATATCACGTTATAGTATTGAAGATAACTAGAAATGAGTGTGATCTGTCTCAGTAAAACTTTATTCACAAAAACAGGCAGTAAGGTAGATTTGGCCTACAGGTAGTAGCCTGCTGAACCCTGCTTTAGACTATTTCCTCAGACTCAACTTCTCCTCTTGTATCCCAACTTTTACTTCTTGATCCTTTATAGTTAGAGGTACTCCTGTGAAAAAGTATGAAAAGCATTCCTAAATAATTCAAATAGGACTGACTTTGTTATTAGCTCATAACCATAACCTTGAAACCAGTTTCCAAAAAAAGTCTTAACTAAATGTTTTGTTTAATTCTGGGATAAGTAGCTTCCTAGTGAGACAGATTTGAAGCAAAGTATATATGCAGATTTAAGCTTTGGTGTATTCTTTTTAAAAGTGTCTTTACAGTATATCACAGTATTTCCCAGGATATAGTTTTTGCAACAGTTGTTGGAACAGAATGAGATTCTTCAGGAAAAGGTACTCTGTAGTTAAGCAAGTTTGAAAAATGCTGTATTTATTTATTTAATTTCCCCCAAGAATTCACTGTGTACATTATTGAACTAAATGTTCAGAGAGCCAGTGAACAATTCTTTTTAATGATGTTTTCACCTATGTTTCCCATACTTAATAGCCTACTAGACTATGAAATCTTCCCTCAAAAGAGGCTTTCTCCCCCTTCTTCCCTCCTCCCTTTCTCTCCTCTTTCCCCTCTTCTCTCTCTCTTTAAAAACCTATCAGTATACTGTGGGAAACTCTTCTTTAAATGAATATCCCATCTATAAACTTGGGTTGACTATATTAATATCTGAGTACCTGAGGATGTAATCAGAATAGATGCATTGTGTGCTTTAGTTATTGACTGAATTTCATGTGAGCAAGAAAGTATACAAATCAATATGGCTTTTCCCCTAACTATAATTTCTACTATTTCATCAAATAATCTTTGAAATACTTCATTTTTTGAGTAATAAGAATATTAATTTAGCATACTTTTCTGTACATCTGGGCAGCTTAGCTATACATATTGCACAAAATTCTAGGTATTAACCATTTTGTTGGATAAAAATAAATTCTAATAAGAAATTTTCTTTACTCACTGATTTATTCAACAGTATTTATCAAGCATCTCAAATATACCAGGCACTGTACTAGATGTTAGTTTCATGGAGCTTTGATCTTATGGATGACATTATCAAGTTAATTAAATGTACATTTGCAACATAGTATGGTATTTTCTTTTAGACTTTTTATTCTGAAAATGGTATTTTCATGTATAATCTGTTTATTGAATCTTTGAACCAATGGTAACCAGTCTGATTTGTCCTATTTATAATTATATATTAATGTGAAATGCTATTTGAAAGTTATGTTCATTTAAAAAATGTAACTGTGTCAAAACTGTCTACAATCTTATTAATTAAATGTAAAATACAGCCCACTTATATGAGGATTTTTTTCAATAAATAAGTGCTGCAGTACTGCGCAATCTGCAGTTGGTTGAATCCATGGATGTGAAACTGCAGATATGGAGGACTGACTGTCAAGTTATACTCGGATTTTCGACTATGTGGAGGGTCAGTGCCTCTAACCCCCACGTTGTTCAAAATCAACTGTAAAACTATAATAACTCTGACAAGTAGTCTTTTATTTTATATTTGAGTGAGTAGCAAGAAACAGAAGGTTTTTAATGAAGTGCATGTAAAACCTTTAGGTACACAAGTTTATTTTGCCATTAGTTTGTTGTCCATGTTCAGATAAAGCAGTGGAACACTTCATGCTGACTCTTTGATTTATATTTTTTCACTTTATTCTTAATCTGTACTTTTAAATACTACCCACCTTCCCCAGTGTTTTTTATTTGCTTTCTGCCAAGAACATGGGAACTTTATAAGAGAAAATGTGTCTTTGGTCTCTAATTTTTAAACTTCTATCAGTTATCTCAGTTTAATCTTCCCTTTTGTTTACATATATCATTTCACAATATTAACTGAGATCCTTTAGAAGATTTTTTTGTATCCAGAAAGTAATGTCTGGAAACAGCGGGTAAACTTATTATCTTTTATTGTTTAACTCTTCATCTTATTCTAAAAACAGCAACCAAGACTACTGAGGGAATTTAACTAGATCTTAAGTGGATTATGAGCTATCTGAGGGCAGAGGCCATTATGTACTTAGCTTATATTTCTTTCATGTGGTCCAGAATAGGAAGTTAATAAAATAATATTCAATGAATCAAACGTGAAGCTAAAACAGTAAATCTTTCTGTATTTTCCCTCTTTCAGTGAATATTCTTGGAGCTCCCTGTTCTAACCACTTTACCTCTTTCCCTGTTGTCTTCTGAGTCTTCTGTTTGTTCATGTTTCCTAAAGATTTAGCTTTGATCCTATCCTCTTCTGTCTATATTGTATGCTCTTACTAAAGGCCTATTTGCAGTACTAAAACCACCAGTACTAAAACTATATATCTTTAATCTTCACATCTAGAGAATGTATCAAATTCACAGTAGACCCAATTAAACTTAATTTGTCTATCTAAGTTCTTCCTCCTTTCTTCTGCCTTATTCTATGAATTGCATTACGATCATCCTGATCATGAAGATTTAGAACTTTGAGGTTAATTTTTAGTTTCTTTTCCATTGCTTATAATATCCAATCAATTGCTAACTTTTGACAGTTTTACCTCTAAAATATATTTTGCATCTGTTCAATCCCACTAGAACTATAATTTTCATTGACTCTTACCTGACTTGTTGAACACTTTCTTAATCTCCCTATAAGGTCTCACTCCTCTTAATGTGTCTTATGCCAGTTTAACAGTTATTGCCCCATTCTCCTGCTCATATTTGTTTTTGCATTGTCTACCATGAAATTCAGAATCTTTAATGTAGTGTTTGAGGCTCTCTGCCTATTTTATTCTCTTAAGATACATCAGTGAGTACTCAAAACTTACTCATCTTTTAAGATCCTGCCTAATGAAATGCCATATTCTGCATGAATCCTTTCTTGAGATATCTTATACTTTATCATCTTCTTTCAAGATAAAGAAACAGTACTGTGTTTACTTCATCATAGCACCAAGCACAATGCCTTACACATACTAAGTATTCAGTAAATATTTTTGAACATCTGAAAGAAAGAGAAAAAATTTCTCCATAGCATTGTTATAACTATTTGATGTATTTTCCTTAAATAAAATTTATAGAACAACGTTTAAATGAGGTCGTCATTGTTCTTTGCCACACATTCAATTTAATACTGAGTCTGGCCACTTTAAATAATACTAATTCCCAGTCTGTCCTATTCTAGATTGGCTTACTTTGCTAATCTAGACAACTTTTGTATCTTTAAACATGTATACTCCTATAACTTTTGCTCTTTCATTTTAAAATTTAAGATTCAATTTTTAAAATTTAAAGAAGATTTTTAAAAAATCATCTAAGTCATTCCATTTATTTGTGTGTTAAATTCTTTCTTTACGATTCTTTTCTATTTTGTATATAATATACAGATGATTTTTAGTGACTGAATACCCTACTAATCTTTTTGCAGCTTTATAATTTTATCATCTCTGACATTTCTTTCCATCACATTGAATGTACTTAACTGTCCTTAAGTGTGCATAATATATAGTATTTATAGTGTGAAATATGCTTAAGTGTATATAGTAAACAGGTAAGGTAGGAATAAGGGGTTTTTATGTGTGTGTTTATAAATTGTGTGTGTGTGTTATAAAAATTTTTGTTGATTGAATCTTGGTGCTCATCAAACCCAGTAGGAATTGTTCTTTTCTTAGATCAGATCATCAGAGCCTTCCTAACTACAAATCTTTTCACATTGTTGTATTTATGGAAATTGATGAATTTAACCCAAGTTTCTTCTTTTGTTTCTTAATAAGTTCACTGGAATCAAGAACATATTCACTCTCTGACTTTCAAGAAAGAAAAGATTATTTTTTAAAATACTTAGGAGAATTATCTACTAAGTCCTTAAGAACATTTCACTTGATGCTCAATTTGAAAAAGTTAAGGGCTTCCCTGGTGGCGCAGTGGTTGCGAGTCCGCCTGCCGATGCAGGGGACGCGGGTTCGT
>NC_041224.1:109904280-109959958 GCF_002837175.3 Physeter macrocephalus | reverse complement strand
CCACAACGGGAGAGGCCACAACAGTGAGAGGCCCGAGTACCACAAAAAAAAAAAAAAAAAGTTAAAATATTACTTTTAGAAAAAAGTTAATGAAAGAATGTGATATTCATCTTTGTGAGAGAAACCAAACAATGACCTGTCTCTTGCAGTCAGTGCCATATTAGTTATTAATTATAATCATTAATTAAATTAATGTGAACAACAGCTATTACTGTATTTACCCAAAAGCATATGAATTCCCAAATATAATACAGAGTTCCACATGAGTAACAGAAAGTGTTAGTGATCACTTGCATTACTAGAAGATTTTTCTTTCCTCCTCTGTTTGATGAACCCTTGTTATGCTGAAGACTTGGTCTTGTTTAGGACAGAATTTTATTCCTTTCAGTAGCCTAATTTCTTCTTCAAAGGAATGGATTTTCATCACAACTGTTTTATGTGGAATTTTTAAGGTATAAATTGGTAATCATTTTAAAGTAGTACACATTTATGTTTTGGTTTTCTATCAGGATCTTCTAGTGTAGAGGTTATTAGTATGATGAACATGTCACTACAGTATAGTGGGAACAACAGCAGAAAACATACTCTTGCTGAATCTGCTGCATGATTATTTAGAATACTAGTTTGATCTGACAAAACAAAGAACATAGTGATTTTAGTAAGAAATGAACTAAGGCTGTTTTAAAATGTTTCCAAAGGATAGGATTCACGACATTAAATAAAAATATTGAAACATACTAATCAAACTTTTTTTAAATATCTGTTCTTTTACTTATTTCTTTTAAAATTTATTTTGGACAACTTTGTAAAAAGCACTCTTTACGATTTTGAATCAAGGGGGGTTGGCTTTCTTTAGCCATAACACTGTAAAAAGTAGCAGCCTAACATGAATAAAAGGCTGCGTAGTAGGAAACATGCTTCAGTTATCAATTCAAATCTGTTAACTACTGTGACAGGATTTGCAGATATCATCAGGCATGCCATTAGAGCCTAGTTTTGACATTAATCTATTTTTTCTAAGTTAATAATATGTGTTCCACTGAGGTATTTTTTTTTTTTGCTATCATCCTAATTAAGTCAGTGTGCCCTTTATCTGAGTTTTAATTAAGTAGATACCTTAAAGTTTGGAAATTGTGCTAAGTATTTATTTATTATAACATAAAACAAATGTAACATGATAAATCAATACTTAAGGAATTTCACATCTCTCACACAATTCACTAGCACATAGCAACCAGAATGCTCTTCAGTTAAGAAATTGTAAACTGCTGGTTTGGAAGTTCATCACAACATTAACTTGGAACTCTCAGGCATCTCAAATCACTAATATATACAAATGAACTCTTTGCAACATGTCAAGTAATCTTTTTATATGAATAATTGAGCTTGTTTGGATCAGTACAAAAGTGAAATTCAGGAAATTTCAGATAACTGTTGAATGATTAATAAAATTTTCCAGACTTTAATTTTATTTGGTATCAAATATCTGATACCAAATATGATGTGTTGACAGCCCTTAAAGGATAGTTGTTTATGTCTCTGTCTGCAGAGGCCATTCAGGTTCAAGGTCAGCATTGGTCAAGATTTTCTTTATCATTGAGGACTAGAGGACTCATGAAAGATAAAGAGAACTGTGATTTAAATCCAGCAATGTGGCCTTACTTTGGCTAAGCATGAAAAGTTCTTGGATTTCTTAAAGCAAAGTTTTTCCCCAAGTCTATCTTATGATGTTGAATTTGCTTCCTTTTATGAACCCCAGATAAAACTATTCTTCTAAAAATCTACTGAAGTAATTGTTTTGCTCTGAAAGATTATCTAGCCTAACTCAAAAAGTCTGTATAACCTGGAAAAATGTTAGGCCTAATGACGGAGTAATTTATGCAGGTACTGGTAACATAGCTTTGGCCTAAGAATGAGATTTCTAAGAATGAGATTTGTTTTCTAAGAAATGATAAATAACTTGGCACTTATTAGAAGGCTGTAATTACTGTATTGTAAATATTCTATCTACTCGAACATATTTTTTCTGATAATACAATTGGTTATAATATTTACTTATATTCTTTGATTACTCAGGGTGGTAAGTTTTAGTTGGGCATGTATTTTTATGTACAACTGATTTTTAAAAATTTTTAAAATTTCTCTGAGTGACTAATTTTTAAGATTTTAAAATATTTTAATACAAATGAAATGAGATTTTTTAAAAAGCTCTTTAAACTTGAGTGCTGTTTTTCTAAATGAATTATAAATTATAAAATGGAACAAAATATTTGAAAGACTATGTTTTAATTATTTACAATGGTGTCATTTTATTTTAATATGTATTATATTATGAATATCAAGAACACATGAATATTATAAGAACATTTAAATATGCAGTTGAGCAAAAATAAAAAATGAGACCAAATCATACTGTTCAGAGATAATTACTGTTAAAATTTGGTATATAGCATATTATAGTTTGAATAGTTTTCTTTAATTCACTTCTACTAAGCACAATGTCATTTTATTAACAAAACATATAAAATACACATATGCATGAAAAAAGTAGGAAATAATATGCTGTATACCATATTTTAAAAGTAATTATCTCTGAACAGTATGATTTAGTCTAATTGTTTATTTTTGCTCAACTGCATATTCACTTTGTTATACAGCAGCAACTAACACAACAGTGTAAAGCAATTATACTCCAATAAAGATGTTAAAAAAAAAAAGAAAACCATTCAGTTTACTGTTCATCTCATTCATAAATTATGTATAGTTTAAACGCTGTTCACCTGTTGTTATTTTTCCTCAAATGTATAATGATATCTTGGTTCTGTACTTATCTTTATATATGAACTTACCTGTTAGCCTAAGTAGGATTTTCTGCAAGCCTTTCTTCAGTATGTCTGTAGTTACCTGTTTTCCTGAGTGTGTCTAATCAAGCACTCCCTGACTCTCAAGACAAAGTTTCTGTAGTCAGTGCTACCACCTGGGATGAGAAGCCCATTTTTTTCCTTAGCATAAGTGGAGGAAGGGAGGATGCAGGGGATTAATTCCCTTTTCTCTTCCTGCACATGTGTCAAAGACCTACTCAATCTCCCGCTCTAGCAACCCACCCTTACTTCTGTCTGCTGCTTAAGAGTTTGAACTAGTCTCTTTTCTGTGAGTTTGGGGCTGTTTTAATTTTTCCATTCCATTCTTTACCATTTGTTCATTCAACAGTTATTTATTGAACAAATACTGTGCATAGGGCACACTTCCAAGCACTGGGAATACAGCAGTAAAAAGTCATACAAGGTCACTGCCCTTAAGGAAGAGAAAGAATTGAACAAATAATGAATAGCATAAGTAAGATTTTACAAAAACATAATGTGGTGCTAGTGTACAAGGGGTGCACATGATGGAGAGAACCTGCCTTAGTAAGAATGGCCATCTTCCTTATTCGGGAATGTTTTATAAACTCTGGTTCAATAAGATAGCTTTCTAAGATTTTAAGACAAGGACAGATGTTGAAGTGTCTCTCCTATTTTGAGCTACATCTACCTTTGTTAAATATGAAAACATCACTGAAAAAATTGAAAATATGTTTCTTGTTAACGCAGGTTTCCATGTGTATATAAATACTGTGTATAAAAATGTAAAGCCGTTCCACTACCATTGAAATAGATACTATTTAATGGAAGTAAAATCTGTTGAATGTTTTTGTGATGTCCATATGTAAGGTGCATGCTGTAGCTATAGGCTGTGCTGTGGACTGTGAAGTAGGTAATTGACATTCACCTGACATAAGAGAAGTCAGTTGAACATTAGAAAAGTCAAGTAAAATTCTGCGAGTAATGCATGGTATCGTACTGTTTTTAAGTAATGAATAACTTACACTTTTATCCAGATTTTAAATGGTTATTATGCCTTCCAGAAAGTTCTTGTTCAGAAAATCTCATGTTATATAATTCTTTAATTTGAATATAAAGAGATATGTACCCTCACTATACATTGAACAACTATTTAAAACATGTTATTAAAGAGGTACCAAATATGCTCAGGGGACTCCATGTTTTGGTTTGTGCCCACTATTCTGTTATCTGATTTTTTTTCTTCATTTAATTCATCATGAACCTCTTACCATGCCAGTAAATAAAGGTTTTCATCATAAACTTATTTATGGTTTCTTATGTTGAATCACAGTTTACTTAACCAACTTCCTCTTGCTGAACCTTAAGTTTGATTTAATTTTTTTACCATTAGAAAAAAAATGCTTTGATGAACAACTCATTATTTGTATGCTTTTCAAACTGTTTCATGTGAATTTTAAATTTTTTTTTAATGAGATTACTGGGTCATAGTACTTTTGATACTTGTTTCTAAATGGCCCTCCAGAATGTGCCAACCTGTAATTAGAGTGAGATTATACTACAGTATCGATTTCTACATATTCATACCAAACCTTTATAGTTTGCCAATCAGAGCTTTATAGTGGTAGGTGATTGTTGTTTGATTTTCTTTTTTGAGTACAGTGGACTGGAATAATTTTGCATTTGATTATTAAGTCATTCTTTCCTCACTCCTCCCCTTCCTTTGGCCTTCCTTTCTTTCTTTGGTATGATCATGACACAAGGATATGTAGTGTGCATGTGATGTTGGGTGGGCAAGTGAGAGAGTGAGTGAAATGACCATTTATATACCTAGCTCATTTTTTTCCTGGTTGATGTTTATCTTTTTCTTAAGGGTTTTTAAGAACCCTTATTCATATCTTATGGAATAAGTACTAGCTATCAATCTAGCAATTTACAGTCTTGCAGATTCTCCCAGTTTGATTTTAGCCTTCTAACTTTGTTTTGTATCTACAGAATTAATGAGTATATATGAGTTAAACTCTGTTTTGAAGCACCTGTATGGAAATAGGGACTTTTATACATTGTTGATGAGAAACTAAGGGAAACTAAGCAGACATGACAAAAAATATGACTTAAATCCTTGATTGATCCTCAATTAGGGGAAAAACAGCTGGAAAGAACATTGTTTAGCATAGCACTTTATATAGAACTAGATGATTTATCTTGTGATTCTAAAATGTCATCATAAGAACTATAACCCAAAACTTGAAGGCAGTGTTATCATTGTACATATCATATTTCAAGTAAGGTGAGATGATGAGGTTTTTTAAAGTTTACTAGGAAAGTTACAGTTGTCAGAACTATTTAATTTATGAAATGTAATTGTTTATATTTGAACTTTGTGGCATCATAAATTTTTGAAGGAGCCAACAGATCCTTAACCCTTCAGTTTCTGCAGTGTAGTTAACTGTACATAGTGGGTTTTTAAAATTTCTGGAAACATTATATTATATTTAAAGTCAGTTATGTGTGTAACCTGTAATAAAATTTGTGCTTTCATGTAAGACATAGTCTAAATAACCTGTCTTCTCTGGAAAATATGTTCTTAGCAAGTAAAAAAAAAACTAATACTATGAAATTCTGACTGCTGTATACTGAGAAACAATGAAAAACAGTAGAAAATGGGTTTTTTTTTTTTTACTTTACTATGGCTTTAATAGCTGGATGATTACTTGCAAATGAACAGCTGCATCTTTAATACCACAGGCTTAAATTAAGGTCCCAAAGTCCCATAGGTTTTACATTCCATGACATGGTAGCAAGAAACTTACAAATATAGAAAGGCTCATGTTCTAAGATGGAACACAATCCATACAATATCCATGACTAGTAAAGCAAATAAAATTCAGTCCAACATCAGCCTCTGTAAAAGAACTACAAAATGATGAAAGAGAAAAAAGTTGGAAGGAACTAGTTGGTTTCTGTTAAAGTTGAACAACAGTAAAAACAAACCATTTTCATCATGTTAGCAGTATTGAAGAAATTGATTTAGTTGAGCTGCTAATGTAATTATTTTGAATTTGTCATTTTGTTTTAATCTGAAATATTTTCATGTATTTCTCAGCCCTTGCTGAAACTGTTTCTCTTATAATACTTAATAATATAAACATATAAGCCATGTGAGTTTTTCCCTTTATTTTTATTTTCATAAATCAGAAATATGAGAAAAGAATGAATACTTTGAATTCATAATAAATAAGCACTTCAATAAAGATTTGGTTATTTTAATAGCTGAATAGTCTTAGAACAGCTTAATGAATATTTTGTTCTGATCAAATAATTATTAAACTTTAAAATCTGTTGTATCAAATATAATTTCAGTTTTGCTGGAAGTTTGCTGAAGCTGAGAATGAAGAACTCTCAATACAAAAAGGATAGTCCCTTAATTCTTTACCAATAATACCTGTATCTTTTTCTTAATAAAATAATTAAAAATTAACTTCCTACCTGTATTAATAAGAAACAAGAATAATCTGGCCATTCTTTCCCTATACTAAAAAATTATGTCTAAATTCAAATCGAATCTTCCAATTTTGATGTCATACCTCCAATGAATTTTTCTTTAAAAAGACAATCATAATGGTTGGTATATATCAACCTTTAATGTTGTGTGTTGTACACATACATGTATTTGCGTATGGGATTTGTGTATCCATTCATATGCAATTAAATCCACATCTAGCCCCTCATCCCTAGCACTTGTACAACTGTATGTCATTATATGGCCTCTTTATTTTCTCTGGACACAAATATACTAGCAAAATGAGAATGATACTATTTTAGCAATCTCAAGACAATGGTAATCGAGATTATTTCCATCCTTAAGGTGTTATTATATCTTTCTTTTTTAACATCTTGGCTTTATGTTCTGCAAATAATAGTGAATTGCTACCTTTTTAAAACTGTAAGGTAAGTAATTTAAATAGGAATTTGATTTGTGACATTTTAGTTTCAGAGAGATTATTTTGTAAAAAACTGCTTGGGCAGGATGCTGATAGGTTTTACATGCAAAAAGGTGTCATGAATAATTAAATTTATTTATAAAATGATTAAATGGTGTTTCTTTATTGTAGGACTTTATATTTTTAATATGCTGATATACATTGTGAATCATTCGGAGAGGAGGATATTACATGTAGTATTTCCCCTCAAAAGTATTTGACCAGAGATTTCTTTCTCTTCATGAAGCATATTGTAGGGCAAGTGTTATGTAAAATATACTTAGAGAGGTGCTAGACTAGCATTTGGGGGTTTTAATACTTTAAGAAAATTTTACATCTTTTTCTTCAGCTTATCTTAAAACAGGGTGATTGTATAACACGATTATGTTTTTTCTTTTTAAAAATACTTCTCTCAATTCCTAAATTTTCTTGAAGTGGCAACTTCAAAATTTTTACCAATATGGTCATATTATTCAACTCATAATAATATCTGTTTTCTTATAAATACTTTGTATGATCTGGGTTCTTACTATTTTTTCATCTTCATCTCTTTCCATATTTCCCTTGAACTTTTTTTCCCAGCTGTATGGAGCATACATTTACATGGGGCATCATGGTTCTGACAGACCTTTTTTTCTCAACCTTCCTTACCTTTATACATGTACTTTCTTTCTGGAATGCCCCTTTCTTACTTCACATCTGCTGATGAATACTTGCTTCATATGATTTAGAACTCAGATTAAGTGTAACCCCTTCAGTAAAGCTTTACTGAGCTAATACTTGCCATCTGTATGTACATCCTTAGAATCAGTTATTAATTCATAAATATTTATTAAGTATTTGACACACACATATGTCAGGATGCTGTGGGTGTAAGAATGAACAATATAAACAAAGAGCTTATATTCTTGAGGGCTGGACAGTCTAGTGAATAGACAACTGTAATAATCTATGATAATTGCTATTCTAAGGAAGTACAGAGTGCTGTGGTTACACATAGGAGGAGGTATGGAAACCAGGTAAAACTTTGGGAAACTGATGCCTGGCCAGAGATTTGAAAGATAAATAGGAGTTACTCAGGTAAAAGGTTGAGTTCAGTTAAAACATCTAAGAAAATAGTTAAAAACAGAGACGGACCTACATGAAAATAGATGGAATTACTGGGGAAATAGTCAAGCAGACGTTGATAATTACGTGGTATAGTAATTATATAGTATTACCAGCACTATAGTATTACCAAATACAATGGCTTTGGGGATTGTAGGTCTGAACTTTGAGACCATGTTGGAATTGACTGTGGCTAATAAGATGGTGTTCTGCTATGTTTGTATATGTTTGTATATGTAAGTAACATATATTGAGTTTGTTTCTCCACACCGTAGGCATTTAGTATACAATAGAAAAGGAAGCCCTACCTGGATTTCCATAAAAGAGTAAATTTTCAACGAACTTGAATAGATTAGTTATGTATACCTCTTCTGCTAACATGATATCTTAGGAACACAGGGCTGCTTAAAGTCCATACATGTTTTCTCCAGACTAAGTAAGAGTAGTCAAAGTCCTTGTAAATTTTTTAGTAGGCTCCATACTAATGTTATCCATGGAGTTTCTGTATTACTTTATTTTCCTTTTTAGAGTTACATGTAAATAGTAGCCTGTAGCTTAAAATTTTCCTGTCAGTAGAGGTTTTCTCCCCTGCATTATTAGAAATTTGAGAAGAAAAATCAATTTGCTGTACCTTACACATTCACATTACTTTATTTATAGTTTTAGATTATTGGTATCTAATTTTAAATATGCTCAGATGATTAATAAGATGACTGGAGGTTAAATTCCCAAAATGTTCATTCCTTTTAAATCAATTCACAGAAATTATTTTATAATATTCCCAGGGTCAACCTTTCAGGGCTCTTTTAAAGGTCTTATTCAGAAATAAGATTCTTTGTAGAGTATTCAGACAAATTTACTCTTAATATCAAATTTGGTTTTGTTCACTTATGTTTCTCTGATATTTCAGCTTGTTAATATACTGTACCCTCTTATAACATATGCAAATGTCTATAATCTTGACAATAGAAAAAGACCTAGGGATAGTTTTACTTTAGGTGAAATTATTTTACTATTACAGTAATAAGTCTCATTTGTTTTCTTTTCAGAATATTTTAGTTAATGATAGATGTTTATAACGTCATGGTTCCTTTGAGCCTATTAAAGACCTGTTGAGTGAGTAAATAATGTTTTCTGGTCCTTTAGAAATACTGCATATTAGCAGTTCCTTTTTCATCAATTAAATAGAGGTGAACTGTATTTAAAGTCATATAGTTCAGAATTTTTACATAGAAATGATCATGACCAATATATTGAAACTTTGATTTAGTTCTAATGTAATCTTACAGAATTTGGTCAAATAGTTTAATTGATAAAGACATTTTTTCCTTAGCAGTGTGTAGTTATTGGCATTTAGTAGATGCCAAAGCTAAAACATCATGCTTTGATATGCAGCAGTATTGTAAGAAATTCTTCATTTGTGGTCAGGATTTGATATTTTATCATTACAGTGATTAAGTTTAACTATGAAGTTTCATCTGTACTCCTTACTCGGAGGTAGAGGATTGGTTTACTTTCTCCCTGGTAAAACCCTTTGTAAAATTATTCTGTGGAGTTGGGTGTACCTTCCAAGGAATAATCAGTAGATAATTGGATAGGAGGGCATTGAGCTGAGCTTCCTTCCCTGGGTGTTTCTAAAAGGATTAGTAGAAAGAACATAATCTTTTGAAAGAGAAATGTATACTACATACATGCATTTGTAGATTTCATTAGGAAACATTATGTAATAATGATCCTTAATAAAAGAAAATAGTCTAATAATGGTCCTTGGTTTACCTGGTGTCATTGATAGTTCATCTGTTCAGTACTTCTCTCTGTATATATATTTTTTCTCTTTTTTGATATCTACAATAGATTTAATGTAATTGATCTGGATTAATAAAATCTTATTGTAATGTTTGTCATCCAAGGCCATGGTTTTAATTCATTAAATTAATAATTCCTTATGAACAATTTGCTAAGTACTCGGCTGGGGATACAGCTGTGAGCAAAATAGTCAAGGTTTCTGCCCTCTTGGACTTTTTGTGTCAGTGGGGAGAGACAAACAATGAAGTAAACAAATTACAACAAATTTTAATTTCAGAAAGTGTTAGAATCGTGGAGAAAGTAAAGGAACATAAAGTGATAAATAGTGATTGGGAGTAAGCTGTTTCACGGTTGTTAAGGAATACTTCTCTGCTGCGGTATCACTGAACCAAGGTCTTAATAATGAGAAAGGGGCTGGTATGGGAAAAGCCACAGGAAAAGTGTTCCTAGTATGGACATCAGTAGGAAAAAAAGGCCTAAGTGAGAACAAGCTTGGCATTTTCCAAGAACTAAAGAAGACCCAGCTCCCTAGAGTGAAGAAGAGAGGGAGAGTAATATGAGATGAGGACTGAGAACTAAGCAGAGGCCAGATTGTGATGTGTTTTGAAAGCCAGTGTAAAGAATTTAATGCTACAATGAGAATATAGTACATTGTTTATAAACAGGTAAATTACATATGATTCGTGTGTTTAAGAAACTACTTTGAACAAGGAGTGGATTATACAGGTGCAAGAAGTGAAGCAGGCTATTGTAATGGTCCTGTTTAGAGACAATGACTTTGACTAGGAGTGTCAGTAGAAAGAGAGTAAATTAGTTCACATTATGTTTTTATGGCATTTACAACCATGGAACTGGATTACTTATCCAAGGAAGAGAGTAAGCAACAAGAAAGCCAAAGGAAGAAAGTGTTTACATAAGAAGGAAATGATTAACTGAGGCTACTACCTGGAGAAGAAAGGTAAAATGCCATAATAGTATACAACTTGCTATTTTTCTTCATTGCTATAATTTTCCAGTATCCCTGTCATTTGAACTGACTGAAAACTTTAGCATCTGACTCACTGTCTACCTCTCTACCTGTACTCCTGTTCAGCCTTTGTTTCCAAAAACTTTGAAAGAAAAAGAAGTGATGGCAAAGAGAGCAAGGGAGTGGCAAAGTGGAGCCAGGAAAATATGTAAACAGTTTGTGGCCCAAATAACCTGAGATTTGAGAGAAAAAAAACTGCCCCAGTTGAGAGAGCTCTGTGGGACATAAAGAGGTAGGGAAAAGCCAGATTTTATCAGGTGGTGAGACTAAAAGGAACATTCAGAAAAGGGGTTTTGCATATGGAACATATGTTGAAACTGAGGTAACAGAGGGCATAATGAAGAGGTTTAGAAAGACAGAGGATGGGGAATTGGGTCATATGCAGAGATATAGAGAAGACTATGTGCATAGGAATTTGATTATGGTGACTGGAGACATTTAGACTTCTGCTGGTAACTTAGATATACAGGAATACGAGGAATGGTAGTCTCTTTTAGGATGATGGACAGGTAAAGTTATGGTCCAACTTATTATTTTAAAGGTACGATACTACTGACCTTTCTTTTCTGTTCCTAAAAATGATGTACTGGTCTTTGATGGGGGAGGAGCAGGAGTTGAGATACCGAGGTGTTGTGGTAGCCACTGGTCAGGGGAACAGTTGACTCAGATGAACTAAGAAGGTTACTCAAGGATTTATTCACATGGGTAGGTTAATGAGTAAGGGCAGGAGGCCAGAGAGTGGACAGGAAACCAAAGACTCAGAGATTCCTTCTAAAGGAAAGGAGGCCAGAGGATGACAGAGAGCCAGTCATCTGTCCGCACATGGATTAGAGGCCAGTGGGCCACCAAGAGTCCAAGGATCTGTCTTCAAGTGGATTATAAGTCAAAAGGACTAGCCAGAGGGTCACGAGATTTAAACCAATGGAAAGTTATGTATTACTATTAATGTACATGAGTATGTCTGACGATCACTCTCTGTTACGGATAACATCTAGTCTGGGATTCTTCCAGTTGACAGGTCTTATCCATGATATTTTAATAATCCAGAATAATAGAGACAAAGATAAGAGAAAGGGTTATGTGAAACAAAAGTTAGAATTATAAAAAATTACTATAGAAACACAATTTTGCCATTTTCTGAGACATATTTTTAAAACTAAGAGTATAATAGGTAGGTCAATTAAATTTGGTTCGTGATATCACAGAAACTCATATGAACAGTAGCCACCAGTTTTAAGCTACAGTCGAACTGGTGTTAGATGTATTATCTATTTTCATATATCACTTTTATCTCCTATGACTAATATATTCTGATATTCTTTAGTTTATAATTAATACTTCATATTGAAAAAAATAAAGTGATAAGATACTCTGTTGTCTGTTCACATCAGAGGATACAAAAATAACTTTTGGCAAGTGAGCTGGAGAACTCTGAAGAACTTCTGAGCCTCACCTTTATCCCCAAAGTCACATTTCTCTCTAAATATATTGTGGCATGCTGAAACTATTTATTTAAATAAGATATTGTGCTGCTTGTTCTCAGCATTAGGATCATAGGAAAACTATAATGCACAGGGAGAGTATAGACTAACAAGATGTATTCGTGGTAGATTTGTATATTCTTTCCTGACAGAATATTGCCCTTTTTTTCCCAATGCAATAAAGGGCATTTATGGAACCCACATCTAACATCACACTCAGAAATGAAAAACTGAAAGCTTTCCTCCTAATAAGATCAAGAACAACTGCTTTCTCCACTGCTATGCAACACTGTGCAAGTAGTTCTAGCCAGAATAATTGAACAGGGAAATTTTTTTGTTTGTTTTTTGTTTTTGTTTTTGTTTTTGCGTTACGCGGGCCTCTCACTGTTGTGGCCTCTTCCGTTGCGGAGCGCAGGCTCAGTGGCCATGGCTCGCGGGCCTAGCCACTCCGCGGCATGTGGGATCTTCCTGGACCAGGGCACGAACCCGTGTCCCCTGCATCGGCAGGCGGACTCTCAACCACTGTGCCACCAGGGAAGCCCTGAACAGGGAAATTTTTTAAAGAGTATCCAAATTGGAAAGGAAGAAGTAAAATTTATCTCTGTTTGTAGCTGACATAATCCCATATGTAGAAAACCCCAAAGAATCTATAAGAAAACTACTGGAACTAATAAACAAATTCAGTAATATTGTAGAGTATAAGATCAACACACAAAAATCAGTGTGTTTCTATATACCAGCAAGGAACAATCCCAAAAGGTAATTAAGAAAGCAATTTCATTTGCAATAGCATCTAAAAAAAGAATACCTAGGAGTAAATTTAACTAAGGAGATGAAAGATTAAAGAAGACATAAATAATTGGAAAAGCATCCCATGTTCATGGGTAAGAAGACTTAGTATTGTTAAGATACCAATACTGCCCAAAGCAATCTACACATGCAATTAAATACCTATTAAAATTCCAACAACCTTTTTTGTAGAAATGGAAAGCCCAGTCATCAAATTCATATGGAAATGCAAGGGGCCCTGAATAGCCAAAACAGTCTTGAAAAAGAACAGATTTGGCGACTTACATTTCTTGATTCAAAAATTACTACAAAGCTACAGTAATCAAAACAGTGTGGTACTTTCATAAAGATAGACATATAGATTAATGGAGTTTGATTGAGAGTCCAGAAATAAACCCATATATCTGAAGGTATTTGCAAATTACATGATAAGGCTTTAATATCTAGAATATATAAAGAACTCCTAAAACTCAACAACAAAAAGACAAACAACCAAAAGAAACCATGGGCAAAGAGTGTGATAGACATTTCTCCACAGAAAATGTACAAATGGCCAATAAGCAATGAAAAGATACCCAACATCATTAGTCATTAGAGAAATGCAAATCAAAACTACAGTGAGGGGCTTCCCTGGTGGTGCAGTGGTTGGGAGTCCGCCTGCTGATGCAGGGGACACAGGTTCGTGCCCCGGTCCGGGAAGGTCCCACATGCCGCGGAGCGGCTGGGCCCGTGAGCCATGGCCGCTGAGTCTGCGCGTCTGGAGCCTGTGCTCTGCAACGGGAGAGGCCACAACAGTGAGAGGCCCACCTAGCACAAAAAAAACACAAAACTACAATGAGATACCACCTCATATTCATTAGAATGGTTATTATTAAAAAATAATAATAACAAGCGTTATTGAGGAGGTAGAGAAATTGGAACTCTTGTACATTGATGGTGGGAATGTAAAATGGTGCAGCTGCTGTGGAAAACAATTTAGCTGCTCCTCCAAAAGCTACATATAGAATTACCATATGACCCAGCAATTCTACTACTAGATATATGCCCAAAAGAACTGAAAAAGAGGGACCTAAGCAGATACTTGAACGCTAATGTTCATTGCAGCATTATTCACAACAGCCAAAAGGTAAAAACAAGTGTCCGTAAATAGATAAATGGATAAACAAAATGTTTTATATATACTCAGTGGAAAATTATTCAGCCACAGAAAGGAATGAAGTTCTGGTATATGCTTCAACATGAATCAATAAAATATTATACTAAATGAAATGTCAGATACAAAAGAACAAATATTGTATGATTCCCTTTATATGAAATATCTAGAATAGGCAAATTCACAGAAACAGAAAGTTTAGAAGTTACTAGGGGATATAGGGAAGACATGGTGATTTGTTTCTTAAGGGTTACAGATTCTCTGTTTGGGGTGATAAAATAATTTTGGAAATAGATAGTGGTAATATTTGCACAACCTTGTGAATATAGTTAATGCCACTGAATTGTGTGATTAAAAATGGTTTAAATGGCAAATTTTATGTTATGTATAATTTACAATTTAAAAATATTTTGTCATTTTATATTAACTCAGCATATATAAAACTGCCACAATTAATACATTTTAAATATCTTTAATATAATAATTTTAAAAATAAAGAATTACATATACTTTTGAAAGTTTTATCATTTTCCCAAACTTTACAAATTTACCTTCCCATATTCCTTCTCCCAGCAACTTAATGGGTCACAAATCTTCATGCTTCCTCTATGTTCATTTCATATGGTGCATATGAGCAACTGTATAACAATTGTTATCATTCTTTGACTTGAATAATTCACTCTCAAACCCTATGCAAATGTGGGCTTTGCTTTCATATTGGATTTGCTAATGCATTCATCTCTATTGGCTCTGAAGGTAATAACTTACGTCATATGGTAGGAGTGGGGCTATCACCAGAGGTGCTCTTCTTGTTGTCAGCTTATAGCAGCAGCACTCTTCAGATCTGGTTACTATGCTGCATGGCCAATGGTTTGTTTGGCTCCTGACTTTTGAATGACTTTGATTAGCTCTGCATGCCACCACTGGCCACACTTTGAGTTTCTGAGCTTGATTGGATATCACATGTTTGTTGCAAATTGTGTCCCCAGCTTCCAAGCATGGTTCACAAATTCTGCAAGTGAATTCCTACCAGTCTGTAAGGAATAGCTAGAAAAATTCCAAGCGCCATTTTTCTTATAGCAGAAATTTAAGAGTACAAATTAGTGTCAAAAATGTTGACACTGATTGGGAGTGGAGGCAAAGTCAGGAAGTCTATTTTATATATACTTATAAAAATGTGATTACATTTTAAATAAAATTTAGTCACGGCCGTTTTTATATTCCTATAATCCATAATGGAAGTCAAAAGGTAATAATGTCGACCAAACTAGGATTGCTAGTTCTGTTCCTTTGTCTGGAACATACTCTTTTGCTGTCTCATTTTGTCTAAATTTCTATTTGTATTTTTATGTATGTGAAAGGTTAGTTATGTTTCTCAACCTTAGAGAAGTGGCCCTCTGTAAAGGATGTCCTATGTGTCCCAGCAGTACACTTCCCTCTTGTCACCCAAGGGCCAGGGACCAGCTGGTCCCAGGATAGGTTCTGATCTGTGTTTGCGGACATAGTTCCACAGGCTGCTGGGTTATAGTTTTCTTGCCTCTGGTGTCTGTGCCATGGTGGGTGAGGCTGGTCTAGAGGCTTGTGCAGGCTTCCTGGTGGGAGGAGACAGTGCCTGCCCACTGGTGAGTGAAGCTGGGTCTTGACCCGCTGGTGGGCAGGGCGATGTCAAGGGGTGTGTCTAGAGGTGACTGGGTTCGGGAAGTCTTTAGACAGCCTGTCTGCTTTTGGGTGGGGCTGTGTTTCCTCCCTGTTGGTTGTTTGGCCTGAGGCATCCCAGCACTGGAGCCTACAAGCTGCTGGGTGGGGCCAGGTCTTAGTGCCCAAATGGTGGCTTCCAGGAGAGCTCATGCTGATGAATATTCCCTAGTACCTCCACCACCAGTGTCATTGTCCCCACAGTGAGCCACAGCCACTCCCCCCACCTCCTTAAGGGACCCTTCAAGACCAGCAGGTAGGTCTGGCCCAGGATCCTATGAAATCACTGCTTTTGCCCTGGGTCCCAGTGTGCACAAGACCTTGTGTATGCCCTCCAAGAGTGGAGTCTCTGTTTCCCCAGTCCTGTGGAGCTCCTGCACTCAAGCCCCGCTGGCCTTTAAAGCCAAATGCTCTGGGCACTTCTCCTCCTGATGCTAGACCCCACAGGCTTGGGAGCCTGACATGGGGCTCAGAACTCTTGCTCATGTGGGAGAACTTCTGCGATATAATTTTTCTCCAGTTTGTGGGTTGCCCACCCAAGTGTGTATTGGATTTAATTATATCATGAGTGCACCCCTCCTACCATCTTGTTGGGTTTCTTCTTATGTCTTTGGATGTAGAATATCTTTTTTAGTAGATTCCAGTCTTTTTTGTCAATGGTTGTTCAGTTAGTTTGTGATTTTGGTGTGCTCGTGAGAGGAGGTGAGCTCAAGGTCCTTCTACTCTGCCATCTTGTCCTCCATCCCAGGATTACTATAATTCTGAACATAGCATAAACCTGTGCTAAAGATGAATGAACAACTAGTCATCATCATAACTATTAGTAGGATCTTTTGCATAACCTCAGAAGTTAACTGGAAATGAATTACAATTATTATTTAGAATTTTCAGATATGTCTGCTTTCAAACCTCACAGTTCTTTAGAACTTAGAGTCTCCTAAACTCCTGATGTTACTTTGTGGGAATTGCTATTTAAAAGTAAATGAGTATGCCATTTGCATGCATATGACAGAGACTGAGTGAGTGAGAAGCTGGACATCTACTCTGTCATTCGTTCTTTGATCTTAACTTCTTTGAAGAATATGAGTACTTTTAGAGTTTTCTGAAAAGTATACTTTCATCCTTTGGCTTAATTGAGTATATTTTAATGTTAAAGCATGTTCTATAAACAGATACTCAAGCTTCACTGTATTGATTTGGGACTAAAACATGTTATGATGGCCCCCTACAGATTTTTACAGTTTAGAAGTAGAGACATGATTGTGTAGAGAGTTAATCACCAGAAGAAGAAAAGCAATTATTACTTTGTATTATGAGATGTCAATTCCTATGATTTCCTTTTCTAAAAATCCCTCTTCTTGAAATAGTATATTTTTCCCTTAGTAATTGTAGAGTAGGGGGAAGCTTTATCAAATGTGCAAAACTGTACAATGTTATAAAAGCTGCAATTACAAATTGAACTTATTTTTTATGGCAGTTTTTCTAAGTGCTTTTGTTGATCTGAAAATTTGTTCTAAAAACTTTGCTAATAGCCCACACAATTATTAACCACTTCCTATGGTGGTCTGTTCTCTGTAACAAGGGTCAGTCTTGTCTTTCATTTTATGCCAGATTTGAAATAAATCTGTGAAGTGATATTAATAGTATGACTCAATACATTTAAAAAAATTATCAAGCTTGGGTGAAAATTATTTTTCCATCATCAGGCTGAAATATATGTGACTTCCTTAAAAGGATGTAGTTTGGTGGCTGGCCTAACATTACATTTTCAGAAGGTATGTGTTGTAATGGAAAAAATATGGTATTTGACAAAATCTTCTCTCTGCATTTGTTAGTTACGTTTCCTTGGCCCAGCTGCTTTCGCTTCTTTATCTGTAAGTTGAAGAAAATATTATCTGCCTTGGTAATTGTGAGCATTAACTGAGATACCATATAATACATTGTATAATACATAATTATATTAATAAAATATTAAATATATGTATTATAAATTATATTATATATATACTTGTATTCTCTTTTTAAATAATTTACATTTTGTTCTAACCTGAAATTTGTAATAAATATTATTACTAATGATTGATACTCTATACTTTACTCTTAATAGTTAAACTAAAGGAAAGTTAATGAGCTAATGTTTTTGCTTTTTTTAAACCACAAAGACATTCACATAATTAGATTACCATGATTATAGATTGAGAATAAAGAATTACTGTAAATCGCTTTATTCATTAAAAAATTATACTCTTTATTTTAGTTTTAAAAATAAAGCCTACATGCGCTTTTAAACCTTAAGAAGGCATTAAAGGAACATTTTGCCTATTGATACTGGCCTCAGATTCAGAAACAAAGGGGAAAAAAGCCAGAATAGATTTCACAGAGGTCAACCATCCCCTATGGTTGTCACTAGGAATCTATCTATTGCTAGTTTATATAGTTTCAACAACCTTGCTTAGCTGGTTATCCAGCCATTGAGGACTAGAAGCAGCAAAGTAGAAGTAAAGAGAGGAGCCTGCTCGAATCAGATGTACCAGCAAACAGCAGGGATAAGTGGCAGTAAGGAAAAGAATATAAAAACTAAAAGAACAAATACCAATCACAGAGCACCATTTTTATAAGAATAAATAGACATACATAGCCAAAGAAATCTTGAGTTTGCCACTTTATTACTGTCCGGAACTATATAGCTTTTCCCAAGTATTATGGAAATGTTAAATATATTTGAAAATATGTAGCAAGTTGGGAGATATTTCTTAAAAATGGTAGAAGCTAAACGTTATGTTGAAAAAAATAAACCCTATCCATTCAGAATATTAGCTATCCAGATCTAGTAATTTCTCGGTGCTGTAAGTAGCTGCTATCTTACTCTAAAAATTATATATCATGTTTTATTTTAAACCTCAGTTTTTGCCTATTGCAGAGTTAATTGGCATTTCCATTTTCTTAGTTCTTTTTGAGGCCAACAACATTGTCTATAGGTTGTCATAGAATTATTAATATTCAACTAGATTTTTTTTTTTTTTTTTTTTTTTTTTTTTTTGCCCTACGCGGGCCTCTCACTGTTGTGGCCTCTCCCGTTGCGGAGCACAGGCTCCGGGCGCGCAGGATCAGCGGCCATGGCTCACGGGCCCAGCCGCTCCGCGGCATGTGGGATCTTCCCGGGCCGGGGCACGAACCCGTGTCCCCTGCATCAGCAGGCGGACTCCCAACCACTGCGCCACCAGGGAAGCCCAACCAAATTTCTTACTCTAGACTGACACTAATATTTCCTAAAGAAATATCTTATCATAAGATACTGAGTTATATTCTCAGTAGGCGTATAAACTGATGCATTTTCTTACATCCAAACAAAATATTTGCTAATTTTCATTATAGTTGACCATTGGAAATAAGTGGATCAGATTGTTAGTATATACCCATTATTCTAAACCAGACTCATTCTGGTTGAAATAGGTCTCAGGTATCTAAAAAGTTTTAGACTGTATTTTATATAGCAAAAAGCATTCCTTTTTTTTCCCCTAATTTTATTGTTTTAGGTAGATTACATTTTTAGAGTTTACTTTTCTACTCAGGGAAGAAAAAAACTACTGAGTTATTCATTATTTTTCCTATTACCTTTCTCAAAGCTTTTTTAAAATCAAGTATCCTTTTTATTGACATTATAATTTATAACTTATTATAGTTTTTTAAATCATTTCCCAAAATATATCTCATTTGTACATACATTGACTCATCTTGTAAACCCAAAGAGGCTTACTGGTTTTATAGACATTTTATAGGTGAAAAGGTCTTAAAGTCAATCATATGTTTTCGATTCACAGGTAAGAAAATTAGACTCAGAGAGTTATGCATTATTCAAAGAATACTTCGTGAGTGTATACAGTGTGCCAGGCACTATTCCAGACACTGAGAATACAGTAGTGAACATTACAGACAAGGTCTCTTTTATACTTTATTTTTGTCTTTCCTTATCATGGTATTGTCCTCAAATTTTTTCTGTAGTACTAATTTCATTTCATATTCTCTCGATATATTTTTTATTTGTTTTATGTATAGTATCTGTCTGCATGAACTAGAGTAAGAACTCCATGAAGGCAGGTTTGTCTGTTTGGTCATTGCTGTGTCTAGTATAATACTTAACATTTAGTGGGGAATCAATAGATTTTTGTCAAATGAATGAATGAATTGAATTAAATGAGGGCCATATGGTATCCTGAAAGCCAAATGAAGTGTTTTTAGAACAGACTGGTCAACTATGTCAAATGTTGCTGATGGGTCAGACAATGTAAAGACATGAAGATTGGATTTACCAAGGTATGGCTGTGATAAGTGGTTTTAGTTGAGTGGTGGGACAAAAGCCGTATTGGAGTAGAGTCAAGAAAAAAAGGAATGGGTGGTGAAGAAGTAGAAAGAGGAGATATATCTATATGAATTGTTCAAGGAATTTTGCGGGATAAGGAAATTGAGCTGTAACCAGAAGAGGGGTATGAGGTCAGGGAGAGCTTTAAAATGTTTTTCTTTTATTATAAAAATTTCAAACATACATAGAAGAAAGAACCTCTTTCGTGTTTGATAATAATATCAAGATTTTGGCATATGTATTTCATTTACTCATCTTTGTTGTTGCAAAAATATTTTGAAGCAAATCCCAGTCATTTTAGCTGTATATACTTCAATATGCATCTAAAAAAAGAGAGAGAAAAGGCACTTTCTTACACAACCTGATGCCATAATCACACCTATTAAAATTAACAGTAATTCTTTGATACTATTTAATACCCAGTTTTTATGAGATTGCCACAATTATGTTTAAAATAAAAGTTGTTTGAATTTAGATCCAGTCAAATTCTGATTCACATTTGATCATTGTATCTTTTAAGACTCTTTAAGTCTAGAGAACAGTCTTTCCTATACTGATGAAACTAGATTAGTTATCCTGTAGCCTGTCTTACATTCTTGATTTGTATCTTTTCTTCTTCATGGGTCATCTAATTTATTTCTCCATTTTCAATATTATTTGTAAACTGTTACATAGTGCTAAATGTTTGTTTAGGTTTAGGTTCAGCTATTTTGGCATACATTATAGTTGGTGGCCTCTGCTTCATATTGCATCACGACAAGAGGCGTATGTTTGATTTTCACAGTCTTAGTCATGCTAATGTTGATCAGTGAAGTCAGTTGGTGACTGCCAGATGTTTCCATTGAAATTTGCCCATTAACCTTTCATCTTATGATTTTATGACCTTTGCCTAAATCAGTTATTTCATTTGCTTTACCGAAGGATAATTTTCTATTTCTGTCATAAAGGAGGGATCTTTAAAAACTGAAGAAATTATAACATGTTTTTCTGCTGATGGGCATGATCTAATAGAAAAAGAAAAATTATCATACCTGGAGAAACACTGGACTTGGTAGTTAAGAGGGAATGGGGTCCACTGCACAGGTGATAGAATGCCTTAGGTAGGAGCAGGAACAGTTTAAGTGACTTGTCCAAGGTTATAGTAGCACAGAGTGGATTTATTTTATTAAATGTATATCAGAATTTTACTTTGGAATCTTATAATTGTACCTAATTTTAGAAACTTGCATATTCAGTTGATGATATTGCATGTGAAGTAGAAACTTAAAGCTATTTTGAATTTCACTGCCTATATTTGACCCTACTTGTTAGGGTTTTTCTAATTTTTTCTAATTTCTCCCTTCAAATTAATAGTGTCTTATACACCTGTATCTTTACATTGTAAAAAATATAAGCATATACTTTTATGTAATTTTTCAGCTTTTGTTGCTAGTCTGTTGCAAAGAGAAGTAAATGCTGCTGTTAAACAAAATGATAAATAACTTGCAGTTCAGTTTAGACACTAATGGACCCTAAAAGCCTGTAAAATGACAAAAAACAGCAACTTTTATGATTTATAGGCTAATTTTTGTTACACAGTTTGGTCATATACCTGACAGTCTTCCCTCTTTGTGACTTTCTCCTAAAAATTATAATTTTGTGTTACCTAAGTGAAAAGTCCTTTAGAGTTCAGTAGAAGAATATGACAGTATCTCTTCTGAGGATTGCAGCAGTTCCCATTGGTGGAATTAAAATTTCCTTTTTTTTTTTTTTTTTTTTTCTTTTATAGTAGTTCTAATGGTAGTGGTATAGTTTAATCTTGAAAGAATATTTATTGCAACTTTGGACCTATAAACTATCTCTAAATTGTCTCATACATGGTATGTGAAATTTAATTTTAGACAATCATATTTCTTTATGGCTCAGTGATTTCCATTTACTACTTGTTAGTCATACAGTCTGAAGAGTATTGAGGTTATTGTGTTGTCTGACACAGTATGTATTCTGTTAAATTTGAATTTTAAAAGCAACATGGATTATACAGTCCCTTTAGTTACTTAGTACCATGTTTTATTTTTTAAAAATCTCTGTTGAGGTTTGACTGATTTCCTTTTCTGTCTTGGCGTCCCCAAAAGAGCACTCGGTAGTTGCCTCCAAAAGCAGGAATGTAATCTGATCTGTGTTTTGTATTGTCTGCTGACAGATGAGAACACTTTGCATGAGCTACATTGATCAGTTCTCATCCTTTCTAGTCAGTTATTGGACAATTAATACAACCTTGTAAAGACTCCCTAGAGTATCCCTAATAAACTAGATCGTTTTACCCAGGAATAGATACAGAGATACATCAAGATATCCAAGGATGAGAAAAGCTGATTAGGAGAAACAGGAAATGTTAAGCCTTCACACTGACGGTATGTTTTTCAGATTGTCTTCATCCTTACAATTGAAAGGTATTGCTCTCTATTTAAATATTTTGTACAAATTAGGAAATGGTAGCTTTTCATAAATTTGCATCTTCATTGTTTAAAACAGGAAAGTTTAATTTAGGTGGATTCATATAATATTATTCGTATAATATTATTTTATTTCTGCTCCCAATTCTTGTGATCTGATTTTCTAAAGGTAAGAGTGATAATCTTTTACTAGTCTTTAAAAAATTTTAAACTACTAGGAAAATGGTTTGTGTGGCAGTTGATCCTTAAAGCAGTGTAAACTCCATGCAGTTTTCTTAATGTGTGTAGTTTCACACTTTTGTCCTTCAAAATGTACTTTAAAAATATTTTATAGAGTGGCTTAGAATTTTGAAACTGTGGTATGAAGAGGATACATGCTAAGTACTTGGAAGTTTTCATATTAGTTCAAAAACAAATATTTTATAAATTTTAAAATACCATTCTTTTGACTTTTTGATAACTGTTTAGTAAAGGAATAGTTACGTCTGAGAAGTTTATGTGTTTGTTGTGTTGGGCTGCTCAGCAGAAGATTAATATCAGTTTAATATCAGGATGCCACAGGGAGGCTCAAAATAGTCTGAAAAGCTAATCATTTCTTTTTATTGCCTTCAGGTGTATCTGTAAAGTATGAAATGGGTTAAAAGATCTGTGTATTAGACCCAACCAATTTCATTTTAGTCTTGTCTCACATTATGTGTCTACATTTAATTCACCAGATATGAAACAAATAATATTAATAGTATCTTTATCAATTATTCAATTTCAAATTAAAAATAGTTTAAAATGTTTTTAATTATGATATTGTATCTTTTTAAAATTACATAATCAGTAAAGGCAGGGTTGATTCATTTTCCAATAAATATTTGTCATGGACCTATCATGTGCCAGGGACTGCTCTAGGCTTTGGGGAGACTAGAGCACAAAACAAAACAGACTAATTAACTGTCCTCCTAGAGCTTGCATTCTAGTAGAAAAGTAAAAAGATAAGCAAATACAAAATGTCAGATAGCATTGTTGCTGTGATTAAAAGAAGAACATGGTAAGTGAATAAAGGGTGGTAAAAATTCAGAAATTTACCTACTATGTAAACTTTCCAAGACTCCTTCTCCCCACTGATTTAAATGATGTTTTTACTGTAGACCAACCATATGTGCCATCCATGTAGACACCTCCATTATTTTTCATATCATAGTATCTTATAATTCTCTGGCTTGATGTCTGTTTTTTGCCCGTAAGAGTATGTGCTTTGAAAGTTGGGTGCATAGATCTTCACATCTGTGTTACCAGTTTCTAACCCAAAGTTCTTTTATACGTGCTCAGTAAGTATTGGTTATATCAGTGAATGAATGATATACTCAGAACTTCTCAGGATTTCTGGCTCTGCCGGCCCTTTTTGGGATTTAGAGTTCTACATTTTACATTATTTTATTGGTATTAGTATATCATCCTTTTTTTTTTTAAATTAGGTACACATCTCTTTTTTTATACATCTTTATTGGAGTATAATTGCTTCACAGTGCTGTGTTAGTTTCTGTTGTACAACAAAGTGAATCAGCCATATACATACATATATCCCCATATCCCCTCCCTTTTAAGCCTCCCTCCCACCCTCCCTATCCTACCCCACAAGGTCTTCGCAAGCACCGAGCTGACCTCTCTGTGCTATGCAGCTGCTTCCCACTAGCTATCTGTTTTACGTTTGGTAGTGTGTATATGTCCATGCCACTCTCTTACTTCGTCCCAGCTTCCCCTTCCCCCACCACCCATGTAGCTGCCTCCCACTAGCTATCTGTTTTACGTTTGGTAGTGTGTATATGTCCATGCCACTCTCTCACTTCGTCCCAGCTTCCCCTTCCCCCACCACCCATGTCCTCAAGTCCATTCTCTATGTCTCCATCTTTAGTCCTGCCCTTCCATTAGGTTAATCAGTATCATTTTTTTAGATTCCATATATATGCATTAGTATACGGTATTTGTTTTCCTCTTTCAGACTTAACTTCACTCTGTATGACAGACTCTAGGTCCATCCACCTCACTACAAATAACTCAATTTTGTTCCTTTTTATGGCTGAGTAATATTCCATTGTGTATATATATGCCATATCTTCTTTATCCATTCATCGGTTGATGGACATTTAGGTTGCTTCCATGTCCTGGCTATTGTAAATAGTGCCACACTGAACATTGTGGTACATGACTCTTTTTGAATTATGGTTTTCTCAGGGTATATGCAGTGGGGGTTGCTGGGTCATATGGTAGTTCTATTTTTAGTTTCTTAAGGAACCTCCATACAGCATTTTTGAAGAACATACAAAGTAAGAAGGGAAGTTTTCTGAAAATTAATCTTTTATCCACAGGTACTACTGAACGAGTGTGCTTGATCCAGGGAACAGTTGAAGCACTGAATGCAGTTCATGGATTCATTGCAGAAAAAATTCGAGAAATGCCCCAAAATGTGGCCAAGACAGAACCAGTCAGCATTCTACAACCCCAGACCACCGTTAACCCAGATCGCATCAAACAAGTGAGTGTTTAGTTGGGAAATCAAAGACTAACATCCACAGTGTAGTATGAATTCCTTATAAAAGAAGCCTTAAAGTTTTAGCATAAAAAGTTTTTTTCTAAGTAATACTTAAAACATAACAGAGTTGTCTTTTGTTTATTTAAAGACTGTCAGAGTCTCTTCTTTAGGTTGATCAGATAATTGAATTACTCATTTATTAGTGTTACACTGAGGAGCAGTTATGTGACTCATTTCTTTTATGGTGCCCTTTAAAAAATTATAGACACAAATTTGATTAATTTATAGAAATTTAATCTATTTAAAATAATATCACTTTTTAAATAAAGTATAAACATTGAAACTATATTCTCAAAATTCCTAATACCATATTCTTAATAATATTTTTAGCCTTTAGTATATGCATTATAAACTCCTGTTTTGTTAATTTGTCATGTTCAACATTTTTTATCAACAGATATGTATAAGTAAACTTTTGTACCTAGCAAACAGTTCTTTGTTACAAATCAGCTATTATGTTCTGTATAACTTGTGTAGTATTTATATATATGTCATAAAGGGCCAATGTTTATTTTTAATGTGTGGGATTTTCTGTAACAAAAATTTTACTTGATAAAAGGCAATGTGAGTTCTTAAGATTGAATAATGGCTGACATGATGTAGGAAAAAAATGACATTCTTTAATGTTAAATAAGGTGAATTCTTCCCCTCAACCTCTTTTAAATCCTCAGAATTATTTGATACTTTATGTTTATAATAATTGTTTCTGCATTTGCCCTTTTATAATTAGCTGCTTAATTTGTGATCGTATTGATAGACTATGCCTTCAAAAGAAATGTATTATTCATTAGTTCACAGAATTATTTATGTTCATTGTAATAAATTTGAAATGTAGCTCAAAATCTTATTAATTTCATGTTTCTGAATTGAAAAAAATATTTTATACTAGGCAGTGTTATGAATCTATTATAATTTTACCAATATATTGATAAATATAAGGCTGTCTAATTAAATACAAACATAGAAATTAATAATTAGGTAATATATTTTCAAATTATGGGCCAAGACTCAATTTTCTTTTAATTACCATTTTAAAAAGTCCTTCCATGTTTAAATCATGAGTAGGTAGTTGTTATTCCATATAAAATCGTTCATTTTATACTCTTTGTCAGTGTCAAAATAGTTTAATTTGTAGCCCTTTATAACTTTTCAAGGAAGTATCTTTTAGTTTATACATGGCAGAATGTAAATATTCTAAACTTCTAAACATCAGTAGATATTTTTATTCTTCACAGCCATTTATAGTTTTGAAATGTTTATTTTATCTGTGCTAGGTGAATACAAAGGATAATTTAAAAACTGATGCCTTGAAAGTGGTACCATGATTTTATCCAAATTCTAAAAGTATGAGTTTAAAGACCTCTAGGTTAAAATCACCTGGGTCTTAGAATTTACAGAATTGGCACTAAAGTGTAAAGTCTATTGATTTTCTGCTTTAATCCAGCCTATTACTTCTCCCCTTTATTTTGTAATTTCTGTAAGTTCAAACATTTAGGGAAGGCAGTGAATATCTTGATTTTTTTAAAAACATAAAACATAAAATATACTTTGAGTACTATATCACTGGCAATATATTCAAGACAATGATATGAATGAATTTTTATTATTTTTATAATACTAAATAGTACCATCAAATAATAGTCTGAGTCATTGTTGAAACGTTAATTTTCTCTATGGCAATATGAGATTTATAGGTTGTCGTATATCCAGTCTCAGTAAAGTTTTATGAAAGCCAGAATTTTAAAATGTTGGGTTCATTTCTATTTTTATTTGCCTTGTTCAGATAATATTATTTAAATTCAAGATAAGTGGTAAAAAATAATGGTGATTGATTTACTTTTGTGTATTTGCATTCATTTGTAAGCTTTGTAGACATTCATGGCATTGAAATTATTATTGATTATTTAATTTCATGTAATCAGTAATGTGAAATAGAGTATCATTTTAAAAGATTTATTAAAAAGTACACTACATCTAGTAGGGTAATATATTTAATACTTAAACAGTTTCTTATAAATGTAAAATTTGAAAAATTTACTCGAAAAATCTGGAAGAGAGATTGATCATACTGTAGATCAACAGAGTTATTTATACTCTAAATTTCGGATTCTCTAACTTTCTAGGTATCCTGTTTTACAATGTAATACTTTTTGTTGGATCATTGTCTAAATAGTAAGTGAAGTATATAAATTTAAATTACCATGCTTTTATTTCTGAAGAAATTATGCTGGTAATCCAGTATAAAATAATTATTTCTAAAATAAATTAGTTTATACTAGAATAGATAAAAACATATTTCATATAATGTTTATTTTTTTTTATATTTTAGTACATAGAATAATAAGATTTCTTTTAAAATGGTAGTCTTTCCCTTAACTAATGGCATAACATTTATATTCCCTTTGGACTTCAAGTCTGAAGTTAATTTTTAAAATAACTTCTTTAAAATATTTTTTAAACTTTTTCTTCTAGTTAAGATTGTGCAAAGAATAAAATTCGAGTTTTAAAAATTGCTGGAGCTGGAAAATGTAATTTCTGCATAGAAATGAATTAATGTTGGATCTGAAATTATATTTTCTTAATTTTTGTTACTACATATCGATTGTTTTTTATGGTTGATAATTTAAGATTTTGCTTACTACAAGAAGTATAATTAATATGTAACTTGGACTGAAAATAGGAAGTTAGAGTTAGTTCTAAACGAATAAAACTTGCTTTAAAAGTTAGAATTTTACACCATATATTATTATGACTTTTATAAAATATTATTTTCTGAATTATGTGATCTAGATACAGTTGGTTTCTGAATAAATTACATGAACCAGAATATTCTCCCCAAATGAAACCTTATTGACCTAATGAAATCTCAACCAAGTATAAGTTCTTAGGAAAGTAGTACATACTGGTCTCACAAGTCTTTCATATGGAAGCATGATGATATCTAGCATGACAGCCTTACATCCAATTTAGATATTAGATGTGAACTATTCACTTCTTTATTCTCAAATGTGTTTTTTTGTTTGTTTGTTTTATTTAAATCAAATATATATTTGCTAATAGAGAGGGACTCCAATTTTTATATATTCAAAATGACAATAATAATAATATTTATTGAATAATCAAAGTATGTAGCCTCTGTTCTATAGCCTTAATATCAGAAGATTATCATGAGGTGTATAACACCATTGTGCTCATTTCACAAGTCAGTATACAAGGAAACAGATATGCAGCAAGAGCCAGTAAGCCAAAATTAAACATATTAATTGCAACATGGAACATTATATTTCTTATTTTCAGGAAATGAAAATAGCAGAGACCTTCAGTGATCGTCAAATAATTTAGACTTTGTTTGCCTAGAAGCTCTGAACTCATTCCTGGGGCATGTCTTAGCCCAGATTTTTTGGTGTACATATTTTAATTTCCACCTTTTATGTTTTGAATTTTGTACTTTTTATTTCCTCACGGGATTATTGAAACATTTCCTGTTGCTGTAAGTCCCTCAAATCCCCTTCTAAGTATGGTTGTTTATACCTAATGAGTCAATATAATGAACCCCAAAACATGGTAGAAACGACAAATCAGTAAGATAGCTGGCATTTGTAAACTTCCTTTGTCTATTACAGTTTTTCAGCATTTTTTTCTCTTTGGCTCAAATGCATTTTTAAGAAAATCTACATCAAGAAAGAAGTGGTTATAGGCATTTAAATAATTATTTTGTATGTAAAAATTAAATTAAGATACCAAAAATCTCACTTAGCTCAAAGAATTCTACTTTCATCATGAAAAATTGGCAAAATTAGCACATAATTTGTTCATTACTCATTCATTCAATAATAAATTTATTAAATGCCTTCTTAGTAAATTGTAAAATATATTAAAATGTAGCCCTTCCTCTGTCAAGCTAGTTTATGAGAGATCCTAAATACTTAAAATAACTAATAAAAATATAAAACAGTATTTAGATACCAAAACTACAATATAAACAATGCAGTATAAAAGTTTGGAGGAGTGTGAAAGAAATGTAGGCTAGAGTGACATTTGGTCTTATAAAATAGGTGAAGACTTGAACTGGACCTTGAAGATTGTACGGGAATTGCCTGATTAGAAGAGAAAAAAGAAAAAAGCTTATTTTAGGCAGATGAAGCAATATGGATTTGAGGAGAAAGACATCATAATTGTTAAATAGTAAAGAGATTATCTTGACAGAAGTGGAATATCTGTGTTGTAGTTTAGAGGAAATTAATGTTAGATAAGCCATGTGGGACCAGATAATGGAGAGTCTTGGATGTCTAGCCAAAGGGTATCCTGTAGACTACGGATTCTTCCTAATATTTTCCAAAAGAGCCCTTTTAATTTCTCTAGAAGGTTATGGAAAAAAAAAAAAGAGGCACCTCTGCCCTTTGTTCTCTTCTGTGCTAAAACTCCACACAGATTCTTAGAGTGCTTGTAGGAACACCTATTGGTAGGAGAGGAAGAGAATTATGACAATTACTGAGTAATGTACTATGCAGATCTTTAGGTTTGAAGGTTTATAAAATAATATTTTTTAAAACTTCTTTTATGTAATACTCACAAATCCAGGGGATGTTAATCTTTGCCAGGAAAAACATTTTTGTGGTCAAGAATGAAGGATCAGTAATACCGGTAACAGAGATGTATATGGTGCTTATTCTGTTTCTGTGCTAGCCATTGTGCTATGCACTTTATATTTATTATCACCTTTCATTCATCCTTCCAAAATTCTTCTGAGGCAGGTATGGAGTCTATGTTATACTTATAGAAACTGATGCTTAGAGGAATTTGAGTAACTTACCCAAGGAAATGTAACTGGTAATTGATCTTAACACTGAGCTGTATGGCTTCTAAGTTTGAGTAATGCTGATTAAACAAAATCCAATAGATTTCTCTCTTCTGGAATTTTTCAGAGTCTTGAATAAGCATCTCCAAGAAGAGGACCTCGTTTGAATTAGAAAGTCTTGTATCAGGGTGAAGTTAGGAGACCAGGGAATATTTTAAAAATAAGATGATGAACACAATCTCCTCTGGTGGTGAAAGTTGAGACAAAGCTTGAAGTTAGAAGATATTTCAAAGTGAAATCTGTGAGGCTTTGAGACTGGTTTGATTCCAGTTGTAAAATGATGAGGAAAATTTTAAAATGACTATATGTGGTTTTGAGCCTAGCAAAATGTTGAATTCTAGGAAGCAACTAGTGAATTTTAGTCAGGCATCTATGTGAGATAATATTTTTGTATGTTTGTTTCAGGCAAGTTGAATAAGTTGTACATAGTATGTTTTTTCCTTGAAGTAGTCTTTGATAGACGCATAGGTGAGAATTTAAAACTGAAAATATAGGTCCTTAATTGCAGTAAAGGTGATAATTTCACTTACACCTTCATTGTAGGAGAGAAAAAAAAAGATAAAGAAGCAGTTACTTTTTTAAAAAAAGTAAGTCAGAAGCATTATAGTGTAGTGGTTAGGTATAGGATCTGGAATAGGATTGCCAGGTTTCAAATCCTGCCTCTTTAATTTACCAGTTGTGTACATTTGGACAAGCTGTTTTACTTCTGTATACCTCAACTTCTTTACCTATAACATGGGAAAAGTAATAGTAATCTGTTCTGTAAGGATATTGTGAGTATTAATTGAGTGGATCTATATCTGGTTCCTAGTAAGTGCTCCTTATTAACCATAAAGATAAAAGGGAGAAAATGAGGAAAGTACAATATAAGAAAAGATGCTAAAAAGGATCAAATACCCAAAGAAAAATTAGAGAATAACTATTTTTTAAAATAGGAAATCATTGGAGATTCGAAAAGTTAGTTTCAAGTCTATGTTGAGAAAAAAGTTGTTATTTATTAATAATATTTCCTAAAGGTAAAGAGGCTGGTTAGGTTAAAAAAAAAAAAAAGTGTGAAGTGTGGGAACTGCTGACTTGAAATTGTGGATATAAAAGGAGAAAAATACAAGTTAGATCAGAGAGACTCACATAACCCCTGCTACTAAAGAGCGAATGGCTAATGTTAAAGAATAAAAAGGAGCTTGAAAACGTAGAGAAATTGGAGATGCCAAATACAGATGAGATCATTAAGGGAACAAAATGACTCAGGAATGGTGGAAAGATAATAGTTTAGGGTGTTAAGGTCCTAGCCCCTGAAGAGTAGGAAGTTTGAGCGGGAGATCACAATTTTGTCTACATTGAAAAGAATGAGAAGATAGGGAAAACAGTGGTTTGGAAAACTGAACAGGTTGAAATGAGGCCAATTGTAGTAGATAAGGAAGCTCATTCTGGAAAATCATGATTTCTTTCAAGTAATAAAAACTATCAATTGAAAGGAAGATAAAATACATGGGATTGAATGGTTGAAGAGAAGGATAAAGGTGTAGAATAGTAATTAGGAGGACTATAAGCTATGGAATAGGAATCAATTGTAAAAGACCTTTTGAAATTAGACAACATGAGTTTATATTAGGGCTAATTGGTTCCAGATAGTTCAGACATTGGGAGAATGCTGGATACTTGTCAGGATGAAAAACCACAGATAACAATTACATATTTAAATAGCTGATCTATTATTTTTTATAGAGTAATATGCAGATTTATTTAACAGAACTGAAAACAAAGGATTGGGAGGGTGATTACTCAAGTAATGTTACTCAGTTAGCTAGTAGTACCTTCCAAATTAAAATTGAAGTTTGCTGTTCATTGCTGTTTTCAGTATATATATAGTAGACCTTGACAGTCTATTATTGTAGATTTGCTTGAGGTAAGCTTATTTATTATGGAGTTTATTTATAGTAATATTCTCTGGTCCAGTAAAACTGTCACTTGTTAACAAGAATGCATTTCATAATTTGTAATCACTTTTTAGTTCTTATTCCCAAGAGCCTAGTGAAATCTACATTTAATTAAATGACTATTATTAAATCTTGAATTTTAAAAAACTGTTTTATATTCCAAAAAATCCACTATTTTAAAATTATAAACTACTTCAAATTTTTCTGCAATAAGTAATTCAGCCTTCAACGTTTAAAGCAGAATTCTTAAATAGACATTTGTGTCATATAAATAAAAATATTAAACTTTTCCATTTGAAAGATAAAATTGTGCTAAAAAATGCCTGTGCCCTTCATAATCACCAATTGATAAATATAAAAAAAAGAGTTTTTAGCAGTATATATCCTTTATAAATGTTATTTATAAGATATTTTAATATATTGTTGCTATATGGATATTCAGTTAGTTACATCTTCCAGATATATATCAGAAGTTTTACTAAATGATTTTTTTAACTTGAAACCGCTTAAACTTTTAGTCTGCATAGTAAATAGGAATAAACATGTTTATAAAATATTCGGGAAATAAACATATTGTACATTGAAGTATTTCTTACGAATTTTTCTGTTCTATATGTGTGGTTGAGAACAACTATCAAAGCTGTTTTTAAATCTAATTAATAGAACCTTTTAAACTAAAGGCACTACTTTAATATATTTACACATATCTATTTATGAGAACAGTTTTTACCACTAGCATTTAAAAAATCAACTGAAACGCAAACTTGCTGGATTCTCTATTGCTATAGGTTAAATTTGTAAAGGAAGGAGACTTTTTGTGTTTAAGGGTATCTATATGACTAATAGATAACTATCAATAGAAAACTCATCACGTTTACTTGATTACATGTTTATTATTTTAGGAATATAAACAAGAAAATATATTTAGATGCAATTGACTGTGTCAAAAGACTCTGACAATCTTATCCCTTAAAGCCCAAACTTATTTAATTTTCACCTGTTTTATTTAAAACAAACTCTTAACTTCTTATCAGAATATGATATTTAATAACCAAACCCTTAATGATTTTAAACATATTAATATTGTTCCAGAAGTTTAAAATTATTGTTTTTATTTCTATGAGAAAGAAGCATCAGAATTATTAAGGACAATGTTGATGAATATGAATTGTATCAATTATTAATTCATGCCCAATACTTCACATATACGCCAAGTAAAAAGAAAGACACCGAATAAATTGACAGAAGATAATATTAATCTTAATGACCACAAATTCTGAGTCACTTGATATTACTACTTTTCCACATATTTCTTTACAATATTTCAAGAGAATTCATATCTAGGGCAAGATGGATGTCATAATGAACACCTGTGATACTTCAAGTTGATTTTATCCTGATGCAAATAGAAGAGCCCAACACACATACCTCATGCTTCTGTAGGTTAATGAACTTGGCTTCTAACCTATATTGGGATAGATGGCCTCTAGATTTATTTCACATCTATTTAGTCAGCAATCTCATAATTACTCTGAGATTAGTAAAGAACATATTCTTAAATATATGTTAACTACCCCCAGGAAACCTGTACAGTAACAACTGTAACCAGAGGTGGGAAAATAAAACCTTTACTCTTCAGTTCATAGTACAAGAGTAGCAAGAAGTCAGTAGCGTATGTCTCTGCATAGTATTGCATGGAAAATAAAATATTAGGGTAATTATTAATGACTGGAAATGAAAGTCTCTCTGGAGAAATGACTATATAAAATGAATTTATTACAAATAGCAAAAACAGAAAACAGGATTCGAAGGGTTTTTTTCTTCTTTTGTGAGGTTTTACTTCTGAATGTAGCTCCTCTCCCCTTTTAAAGTATGATTTAACAAAAATCTTGGTATGACTCAACATTAAGTCTAGTTTTCCTCAAAGTATCTCAGGTTTTAACTTAAGAATCAAGAATCCTTAGAGGAGTGGACTGTTTAGAATGTGATCTGATATTAGAATCAGTCTTACTTTGTTACTTGAGAACAGTGAGTTAAGCAGGAGCCTGTGAATTTTTTATCCTTTCTTTTACTCTTAAATGCTTTATTCTATCCTAATTAGGACTTTTGAAATATTAAATGCATAAATATGACTGTATTAAGTAATTTCATCTGCTTTTCCTGACACTGCTGAACCTTTAAAGTTATGCTTTTGCTCATATCTGAGTAATTTTGATGGATACATATTAATATAAAACATAATGTGCATATAGAATTTTGTCTGTACTATAAAACTACCCCATTTCATGTATTAAGAAATATTATCTATTGAGGATGCTACTTAAGCGATGCTATTTGCTAAGTGAAAATATACCTTTTTAAAAAGATAAAACTTTAACATCTTACACACACATTAAGGTTACTCTATTAGACATGAGAAGTTTTTAAAATATCTTAAGTATATTATGGTCTCATATGGCATATTTTATATATAGTTTGTATATGTGTTTAGAAATGAAATGAACAATAATTTGATTCCTAATATTTTTGTACCTGTTATCAACACAGGCTGATGACGCTATAATATATTATACCCTATATCTATATAAATTTTTAGTGTTTAGCACAAATGATAAAAATATTATGGCAATTTGTTAAAATGCTATTAGTTACTTGTTTATTAATATGAGGTTAATGTTTACATTTTCAGACGGGCTCTAAATTTATTAAAAATTAATGTTTTAGAAGATAATGTGATATTAAGAACTCAGAACTGCAAATTTAATTGCTTTTAAGTATGGAACCCTAAATTCATGTGGAATCAACTTGTTGGTGATGTTCAACATATTAAGTAGGTGGATACTTTTATGCGAAAGTAAACTTCATTTCACCACTTCTTTCAACCCCCGACTGTATTCATTGATAGGAAGATGACTTTCAGTTTTACTCATTAAATTTCTTGAATTTTTGTTTGAGATCTCTTTTCCCCCAAGAAAACAAGAGGGAAAGAAAAGAGACTACTATTCATGAATATGGTCAGGATACCTTTAATACTCATGTGAATTTTTATCAGTCACCATCATGATTTCAAGTCATGAATTTATTTTTACATGCTTATGCATGCATATTTACATGCATTAGTTACTTAATTGATCTTAAATTCCATTAAATTTGAATGAATAGGAGAAAAATTTGTTCATAGGATTTTGTTCTCGTTATATTACATTTTATTTTATTTTGTTTTATTTAAATAATCAGTTTAAGGCTTATAAAGGTTGATTTGCTCCTGAACTGCTTTATTCCCAGACATTGCCATCTTCCCCAACTACCACCAAGTCCTCTCCATCTGATCCCATGACCACCTCCAGAGCTAATCAGGTACAGTATCATCCTGTCATCTACACCATACTTTTCACGGGTGATTGCCTGCACACTGGAGAAAAAGATACTGGTGGGTTAAGGATGTATTCGTTCATTCACATATGTGCACCATGAACAGATTCCAAATAACTTGAGAAAGAAATATCAGTTATGCCTGAAAATTTATATGCATTTTTAGCTTTAGATAACAAAAGTATATTCAGATGGTAGACTACTAGAATTTTGGATTTTCCCCCTAAAATTATGACTTTACGAGCTTTGAGGGTTATTTATTGAGTTGGTGTTTATAATCTCCCTTATTATTTCTCCCTAGGATTCTTGGTATATAAGTTAAGAATATCATATATGTAAAAAATAAATGTATAAATATGACTTACTGAGCAAAGGTATATCTTTAAATGTGAATGCATTTTTCTTTGTTTTTTATTTCAGATATGCCTTACTGTGTAAAAATTTTAAACTTTTGATGAAAAGCATTCCTAGCAATCTAAAAGTAACTGGAAATTGGTATTTGTGATAATTTTAATGCTGTTTAACAACTCAGGAAATGGTACTTTCTTTGAATTTAATAATAGCATTTTCTTTGCCGGAGTGGCAAACTTTGCAATTAGAAATATATCTTAGTTTGACTTGATTGTTTTGGTACTGAATATTTGTAGGACATTCTTCAAAAATGTAGTTATTTTTGGCACGTTTAAGGAAATCACTAAAATATTCTGTGTAATTCAGAGCCTTACTGTACTTTAACATGACAAATGTTGAAAAATATATTATTAAAATGATTAAACACATTTTCATTTTGTCTGAGTTGAGCTTCATTTAGGTGAGAAATGTTATTTTCCTTAATATTTCCACTTTTTTACTAATACAAGGCCTTATGGGATTATTTAAATATTAAACAAGAGTTTATATTTTTAATATATTTTTCATACAGTTGACTAATAAATTATTAACTTTGAACTATATTTGCTAAATATATTAAATGTGGCTTTTGAATATGATCTCATATAAGGCTATCAGAATTATTTTGCTCATTTATCGATTCTAATACATTTGCAACCTCAGGAAAAAATTTTAAGTAACTGAAAGCAAAACTAACATTTAGAATGTTATTCTATAGTAAGAGCTTGATTTTTATTTTATGCAGTAGTATTCCCTTCAAACAAAAATACTTTATAATGCTCACATTTTAGCCCCAATAAATTGGTTAAAAAAGTACACATTTCTAGGGATGAAACCCAGCACTTCTCTTTGAAGGTAATGGTACTACCTAAAGTGAGAACCAAGCTTGTATTATTGATGCATGAAGTTGAAAAGTGTATATACATTTTCACTCATACCTTATCTCCTATATGAGCTTAATTATATGATATAGAAAACTATTGTGAAAACAACTGACTTTATGTTTTTAATGTTTCTCTTATACTTCATTCTCTTACAAATAAAAACAAGACAAATGAGTACAACAGTAATAAAAACAAATGATTTTTCTCAACATAAAAAGTAAAAAATTCTGGGTCTAGAGAGAAAAGCCATCTCAATAATTTTGTCTTTGAAGTTAGATTTGTATTTATTTTATGTGAACATGAATTTTTATAAAATTTCTTAAAAAGGTCACTTGTTGAAGTTTACTAACAATATAATATTTTTACCCTCTAGATATGTTACTACGTCCACCTCTGGATATTTTTCTAATTATATTTTTCTAATTTGAAATAATAAGTCATTTGTGGTTTTATACTCTGTTCACTGTTCTAGTTATGTTTATTAAATGTGTTTTATTTATACTTTGATTTCTTCTGTTCTTCTACAAAGAAGTATAATATCTCCTGGATAACATGAGGCAAGATATAAAAGAACAAAACAAAATCCTTAAATTCATTGAAGGAATTGTAGTTATCTTTCATCTTTATGTTATTAGTAGTTTGTAATTATTTCATTCCCTGTGGGTATTTCCCAATAGATTCTATTAATGTTGTAGGACAGAACATAATTTGGGTTTTGCTGTTTATTCAGTCCTTAGATAGCTCACAGTTGTTTCTTGTGGATAGTCCTAATTAATTCAGCTTCACTAAATTGACTTAGATCTGTAAGAGTAACCGAGATAGAAAAATGGGTTTTAATGTGATCGTCTTAAACTCTCCATACTTAAAATAGACTCTTAAACCTATAAGAATATAACTTTCATTTGTGGTATAAGTTTACTTTATTCTTACCCAGCAATTTAGCAGATATGTCTCCAGTTTTGTGTTAAAATTATTGTTTATGTGTTATAGCTAATCTGTTATCTTCTGCTGTTAAAAGTAGCTGCAGACTTTTTCCATGTGAATTTTCATAAACCAATATAAAGCAATCTAGACAAATACTTGTGTTATTTCATCTATAATAGCTAAATGAGTTATGATTGAGTTTTCTTTAGAATAGTTTGTCTGTGTTACAAACTAATGTAATAAAAGGAACTAAGGGACTATTAACATTTAGAAAACCCAACAATAAAATGCACAGAAAATACATTAAAGATTAAGTTTTATCTGCAGTTTCAACGTTTAAAAATCTTTTGTTCTTTTTAAAAATGACTGTAATGCTTCAGTACATACTGGATTTTACTTTCCTACCCTCATGTTTCCACAGGTCAGACTGTTTTCACAGATCAGACTGACAGACTATAACTACAGTGTTATGCGTCTATAATAATTTCCCCTGGAAAACTGAAGGACTGTCATATGAGAAACTTTATAGAATGGTGGTTAAAAGTCAAGACTTGAGCCTAATTTTCTGTGATCAAATCCTGTTCTGCCACTTGCTGAGTAAATTGGGCCTCAGTTTCCCCTTCTATGAAATTCAGATAATAAATTCATTAGCTATTCTTAGAACAGTGCTATTCTAGAGTGTATTACCCACCATATAAATGTTAGGTTATGTTTATTTAATTTTTTCTGAAATTTCTTTCAAGTGATAATGAAAAAGAAAGATTATTCTTTAAGATGGTAAATGATATAGCATAAAACAGCTTAAACTCTTTGAGTTTTATTTTTAAAAAAAGATTCTGTGATACTAATATTGCTGCTTTTTCAACTCTAAAATATTTCTATACAAAGTGTCTGCATGCTTTTTAGGATAGCTTAAGATGCTCTATAGTTATTTTCTTCCCTAGTGAGAGTACTGAGTTACTTGTTGTCTAACTTATAAATCAAGTTGCTCTTATTTTCCTATTAAAAAAGAAAAGTTAGGGCTAATACTTTTACAACTTACACTTTTTTTTTGCATGCATTGCATATTGCAAAGTGCAGGTTTGACACTTTTTACATGTGGAACTTTAAGACGCAAATATAAAGATACAAATAGAATTAGAGTCTTAATCAGTGTGTTTATAAACTTAAGATAAAAAACATAATCAGTTGGATTTGATCAGTTCTAAGTTATCGATGCTACATTTTTCAGTCACTTTAAGATTCAACAAAGTGGTTTTGTTAATCAGTCAATGGTGCCAATAATTAAATTCTTAATTTTAGATTCCTGATTGTTAGCCCTCCTGGGATTCTTCTCAAATTTCAGGAAAAGTAAAAAGAATAAATAGAATAGTTTCAGAAATATGTGCTTTATAGATATTTATTTATGTACTAATAAATTTGAAATTATATATCAAAATATACAAAACAAATGAAAATAGGTAACTCATACTCATATATAGCACTTTTGATATAGTTACAGAAAAACACAAATAGAACTCACTGGTCCCACTTTGATTTCATGAACACAGATCTCAAATGGACCCTTAATTCTGTCAGGTAATCATAAGCCCAGTCACTTTTTTACTCTTTAGAGGACGGTTTCATAAATTCTTGTCTCCTTTCTCCTTTCCTTTAATGAGTTTTCTGTTTCTGTATAAAAGATTACCACAAACTTACTGGCTTAAACAGCACACCTTTATTATCTCATAGTTTTTATGAGTCAAGAGTCAAAGGCATTGTTAGCTGAGTCCTCTGCTCAGTCACAGGTCAGCAATCAAAGTACTGGCTGGGGTGTATTCTCATCTAGAGGCTTCACTGGAGACCAATCCGATTTTAAGTTCATGTAGGTTGAGGGCAGCATCCAGTTTTTTGCAGCTGTATGACTGAGGACCCCAACTTCTCATTGGCTGTTGGCAAGAGGAAGCTCTCAGAATCTAGAGGGTCCCCAAGTTCTAGAGGCTGCTGTGTGACCCTCTCTACAGGCATTTCACAGTTTGGCTGTTTGCTTCTTTCAAAGCCAACAGGAAAATCTCTCTCTCTCCGTTGTTTGTTAGCAAGATGAAGTCTTATTGAACTTAAACACAGGAGTGACTTCTCACTTCCTTTGCCATACAGTGTAATTTAACCAGAGTAGTGACGTTCCATCCCTTTGCCATATTCCGTTGATTAGAAATCAGGTCACAATTTCTACTCACACTTAAGTGGTGGGAACTATACAAGGCTTAACACCAAGGGAGCAGAGGTCATGGGGCCATCTAAGAATTGTCCCTGCTACAGCACCCCAATATCTCTTGCTCCATCCTCACTCCTGGCTGATGATCTTACTTCCTACTTCACTGAGAAAAATGGAAGCAATAAAAAGAAAAATTGTACAAAATCACAACTTCATTTATACCCACATATTCTACCTCTCATCTATTACCATAAACTTTCCCTGCTCCTATCTAAAACCAGTAATTTCAGTTGCACATTAAACCTTATTATTTTTTCTTTACTCAAGGTCATCTCTTCAACAATTCTACTTTCTCTTTCCTTTATCTTTCAAGTTTCTGATCTCTATAGGATCATTCCCATCAGCATACATACATCTGGTTTTTTTAAAAGACAAACCTTCTTTTAATCTCACTTCCCTCACCAGCTAATGCCCTATTTCTTATACTCCTTTGTAGCAAAACTCACAAAAGTTATTTACTCTCTGTTTTCCAGTTTCTGACTTCCCATCTTTTCTTAAATTCACTCTTATCAGGTTTTTGCCTCCATTCTACCAGAACTGTGTTGCATAGGACATCAGTGATGATCCCATAGCTAATTCCAGTTGTCTGTTCTCAATCTACATGTTATTTGGCCTATCAACAGTATTTGTTATAAATTTGTCACTTTCACTTTCTTGGTATACTTTCATTACTTGGCTTCTAGGATATTATTACACAACCTTGATTTTCCTCCTGTATCATACCTTGTGCTTCATCTCAAAATCCTTTGCTAGTTCTTCCCATCATCCCTCTTAATGTTGGAGTGATCCGGGTCTTAATAGTTGAAACTCTTTCTGGGTATATAGTTTTCTTTCTCCTCATATAATACCTTGGCTTTTATATTCTGACATATGCAAAATTTATGTTTCCAATGAGAGGCAGGTTTACTATGAACTAATGAAGCTTAAGCCTTAAGATTCCTAACCTGCACAGGCTTATTATAAGGCCCTCTACCTAGTTTTATCTTTATAATTTTGAATGTAGAGGACAAAGATGTCCTCTAAAATTGTATAAGATCCCACATAACTTGGGTTCACATTTATCTCTCATCTAGATCTCAGAGTGAAACTACACACTGTATCCAGTTTCCCACTCAGCATTTCCACATCCATATCTAATGGACATCTTTAATTCAGAAGTCCTAAAACTACTCCAAACCTGCTCCACCTATAGCCTTTACCGTCTCAGTTGAAGCAATTCCATACATCCACTTTCTCAGATCAGAAATCTTGGATTCATCCTCATCTCTTTTCTTTAATACCCCAAATCCAGTTCCTATAAGAAATAATGTTGACTCTACCATTAAAAAATATATAAAATGTTGAACACTTCTCATTACATCTACTGCTACCCTAGTCCAAGCCTGAATTATCACAAAGGCCTCTGTATAGGTTTCTCTGACTTTCTACCTTTGCTCCCCCAAGTCTGTTCTCCACTGAGCAGACTATGGCTTCTAAAATATGTCAGTTTTTAAAAATTACACCTGTGGTAGTTTTCCATTGCACTCAGCAAAAGCCAATATCCCCAAAATGACATCCATTAACTTACAAGATCTGGACATTGCCACATTACCATTTTCACTTCATTTCCTACCACTTGCCTCCTTCCTCACTCTGCCGCAGGCAAATTCACCTGCTTGCGTTTCCTTGCAGACATTAGGCATGTGCTTGCCTCTCTCTACACAAAATTCTCTTATCTCAGAGATCTACTTGGCTAACACCTTCATAGTCGTCAAGTCTTTGTTCAACATTCACCTCTCAATACCCTATTGAGAAGGATATACCTGGCCACCCTATTTGATATTGCAACCTGGCCTCCCCATTCTCCCAAGTACTTCTGATTCCCTTTATCTTGCTGTATTTTTTTCCATTGCCTCATGGAATACTACATACTTTGCTTATTATCATATTTATTGTGTATTGTCAGTCTCACTTTCCTAGAAAATAAGTTACATGAGAACAGTGGTCTTTGTTTTATTCTCTGATGTATTAAGAAGGACTAACCAGGAGCATTATAGGTTCTCAATATTTGTTGAGTGACTAGTATTAGTTGGAAGAATAAGCTTACGGTCTATATGTTTTAAAACTCATTTTTTATTTTTGAAAATCCCTTCTTCAAGTGAAATTTTGCAATAATAATAAAAGCCATGTGGTACTAACACAAACAAATATAATTGGTCAATGAAACATAAAAAATTTCAGAAATATCAATAGATCCAAGTACATATGGGAACTTAACTGTATGCTATCATTCATTAAGAAAGGTAGTGTAATTAAGGGATTAAGAGAATTGTACTCTTAGGCCATAGTTCCTAGCTTCTTTGCCACTTCCTAATTTTCTGATTTGAGGAAACATCCTTAACTTCACCATGTGTTTTCTGTTTGTAAAATGAATAATAACAGTGCCTCCTTCATAGGGTTGTCATGATTCTTAAATGAATCAGTACATGAGAAACATTTAGAACACTGCCTGGTCCAGAGTAATAGTTGTGTCATTTTATTTATTTTAGAAAAGGATGTTTTATTTAATAAATGGTGCTGGCATACTTGACTATCCACCTGAAAGAAAATAAATTTGACCTCTACCTTGTACAATATATAAAAATAAATCTCAGTGCATTCAAGATTGAAACTGTAAGACTATTTGATGAAATTATGGTGTGTGAAATCAAGTTGAGGATGACTTTCTTAAGCAAGAAGGAAATCTAAAACATAAAGGAATAGGTTAAAACATTCAAATATATAAATATTTTATATTTTGGTATAGTAGAATACACCATTAATAAGCAAAAGGTGACAGTACCCTTGGAAAAATATGTTGAACACATATGACAGTGAATTAATTACTATACAGAGAAACCTTAGATTGATATTAAAAAATAAAAACCCAGGAGAAAAAAATAGGTCAAGATTATGAAAAGGCAGTTTACAGAAGAGGAAATGGAAATGCCCAGTAAACATATAAAAGCATGTTTAACCTTACCAGGCATCAGGAAAATTTGAATCAACATCACAAGATTATATTTTTTTTTTTACCAGAGAGACAAAATCTTATGTGTGTGTATATAATACACATATATCAAGAACACAAAAATTTATCTCTGTGTGTGTGCCTGTGTGTGTGTGCATGTGTTTATAAATTAAAAGTGCTGTCAAGAATATAGGAAATAGGCTTCCCTGGTGGCGCAGTGGTTGAGAATCCGCCTGCCGATGCAGGGGACACGGATTCGTGCCCCGGTCCGGGAAGATCCCACACGCCGCGGAGCGGCTGGGCCCGTGAGCCATGGCGGCTGAGCCTGCGCGTCCGGAGCCTGTGCCCCGCAACGGGAGAGGCCACAACAGTGAGAGGCCCGCGTAACACACACACACACACACACACAAAAAAAAAAAAAAAAAAAAAAAGAATATAGGAAATAATCATTCTCATACACTGTTGATATAAGAGATGCTATAATATTAGAGCTTTTGAGAATCTACCCAGTAAAATTTAATGTACCAATACATAGAAATATAGACAAAGATGTATATTGCAGTATTATTTACAGTGGCAAAAGTTGGAAAACCACCTGCTTTAACAGGAGAGTGGCTGAATAAATGTGGTATTGTAGAATATTATGTGGTGAAACTATTAAAAATAATGAGTTAGAGCCATATAAATTGGTCTAGAATAGTGTTTGTAATATATTAACTAAAGAAAATTAAGTTGCTAAGAAACATATGGCTTTATTTTATTTATTTATTTATTTTTTCGGTATGCGGGCCTCTTACTGCTGTGGCCTCTCCCGTTGCGGGGCACAGGCTCCGGACGCACAGGCTCAGCGGCCATGGCTCACGGGCCCAGCCGCTCCGCGGCATGTGGGATGTTCCCGGACCGGGGCACGAACCCGTGTCCCCTGCATCGGCAGGCGGATTCTCAACCACTGCGCCACCAGGGAAGCCCTGTATGGCCTTATTTTTAAGTCAAAAATATCTTGTGTTCATGTATCATCAGGGTGATGACAAGGAATGAACATTATTAACTTTTTATGTTTCTACTTTGTTTTTAAAGTGTTAACTAAGGGAATGTAAAACAAGATGGAAAAAAAAATAATGGCTCCAGTTGCGATATTATGTAATGTTTTAAGGAATATAAAGTAACTTTCCGAAAGATTGGACTTTTTTTTTTTTTTTTTTTTTGCGGTATGCGGGCCTCTCACTGTTGTGGCCTCTGGAGCACAGGCTCAGCGGCCGTGGCTCACGGGCCCAGCTGCTCCGCCGCATGCGGGATCCCCCCGGACCGGGGCACGAACCCGTGTCCCCTGCATCGGCAGGCAGACTCTCAACCACTGCACCACCAGGGAAGCCCTGGACTGTCTTTGATATTAGATATCTGTTTGGACTACTTGACTCCTTCCTTTCCTAATTGTGGGATGCTTTTTGAGGAGTTTCAAGAAGGATCACAAGAGAGGCTTTAGGATTAGAGGCGACACTTATTAAGTGGCAAAGGACCTGGCAGTTGTTTCAGAAGTTAAAGTTATGCCAAATTAAATGATTATGTAATATTTGTAATATTTTTCTTGATTCTTTGTTAATTAATATATCAAAGGTTCTCAATTCTAGCCTCATCAAAATTACCTATGTAGATTCTTATTTAATAGATTTAGGATGAGATTAGGCATCTATATTTGAAGAGTTGGAAAAATGTTTCCTGAAGCCTCTTGTTATTTGGGAATCACCATTTACCATATGAAAAATGCACAGTAGTTTATTAAAAATACGATAATTATATAATTGTGTTTTACATAACACTATCTCTTCACAACTTTACTTTGACTTTTTAATGAAATAACACACTTTGAATATTATTTGATTAACATTAAATTAAAGAACAAATATTTGATTTGATTTGTGCACAAGTTGAAGGGAAAGTGTTGGTATCACCACTGAAAACAGTAAAGGTTACTAATTAATACAATTTAAATCTATGAAGAAATATTATACAAAGGATGGTTGTCTTTTCAGATAGCAGTAGTAGTCTTTTGACTGTTACCAAATACAGTTAGAGGTTCTCTAACCTTGGAAATCTTTATATATGCAGATTACATTACTGTTTTTAAAGATTATTTAGCAACATTCTTGCCAAAATTTATGGCGGAGAGCTAAATGAGCACTTCCTAACCATACCCATTCCACTGCAAACTTCTAATTTTGTTAGCGTGCTGTGCTGTAGATGGTTTGTCCTTCACACCCAGTGATAGGCATCAGAGGATCTTCCTGAGGGCAAGTTAAGAATTACTGCTGAAAGCAGCACACCATTAATATTTTCAGGTTAGAATTATAACACATCATTTAGTAAACACCATGTTATGTGACCTTCCAAAGTCCCTTCTAAAGGTTTGATTTCATATGAAGACATATTTGTATTTATGGAAAGCCTAGGGCTTTTCAAGTTTTTCAGATTGAAAAAATGGTAAATTTCAGGGGAAAAGAGTTAATGAAATATGAAATGTTCCTTATTTTACATCCCATATATGGCTCAGTCACTGATAAAAATGCAGAGTGCCTTGTCTAGTGTTGGCTGGTAAGTAGGCAGATACACAATATTCTTCGTCTTTCTGGACTACCTAGTAGGTAAAGGTGGTTGTTTGTTTCATCAGCATTCTCCCTGCAGTCATAACTCTGGTAGTTCTTGCACACAGTGTGTGCTCAAGACAGAACGTTATATGTGCCTTTAGATAACTAAAGCACTTAGTGCCTCATTACTCCAGAATGTGCATTAGTCTTGCTCTGTGTGTGTGTATATATACCCTTCAACAGAATTTTTCTGTCTTTCAAATAGAACCATATAAAATGGAAAATACATAAAACAGGAAAATCAGGTAGTTATCAAGTTTATTTTCAGTATTTTAATTTTATTTTTAAAAAGCTTAGAAATAGGAAAATCTTTGCATATTCTCTCTGATAATATTTTTTCATATTCTCATAGTTTTGCCAGATTGAGGAGTTTGATACCTGATCACTGTGGAATGAAAATTGTTTCTCGTTTTTTCTAATTTTTTAATCTTTGATTTGGGAATATACCAGTTGATCTTTTTCACCTTTTCTTCTGAACCTAGTACCTTATAATTTATTTTATTGGTCTTTGGTTTAGCTATTGTTTTTTTCCTTCCATTAGGTGATACAGTCCTCTTTAAAAATATATTTGAGAAAGGAAGTGATCTGTTTCATTAACTTTAGCCAAATAATGGCTATAAAAGTAATGTATTTTTATTTGTGATTCATTAAGTATTCGAAGTGAATTACTTCAATCCATATGTAGGAAAAGAATTTAGTTTTATGACTAATAATACATTTTGTTAAATTGCAGACATTTTTCTGTAGCTTTTTATATATTAGTATGTATTTGCACATTACAAGTATTAATGTAATAAGAAAAATTCAGGACATTTTCATTTCTTAATGACAGTCATTTGTGATAGTAAATTGTCAACTTCCCTTTACTAATAAGACACTGAAATGTAGGCACCTATTATTTTTTAAAAAACAAATATTGCCTTCAGAAAAATTCTTGGTGAAATTAAAATATGAGAAATGTTGAATTAGCTTGATTAGTAAATATAAAATACAAGCAACTGTAATTTGATGTCAATAATATTGTAAATCATGTTAAAATATGGTACATCAATCTATCGTTAACTAATTAATAATAATACTTAATTTTAATGGTAAAATGGGTTAATCAAAAATTTGTAAAAGCAAAATAATCCAAATTGTGAGTTTTCTTAATAGTTACCTAGTTACATAAGTTTAAATAGAGATCAGTTTTTAAACATAGTTGAGAAATTTACTTCCAATAATACCTTATCAAATTAGTTTGCTTACATTATAGAATATTAGATCAACCCATGTACCAAACTCAGACTTTTAAATAGCTTTATATTCCTAGATTAGATTAACTTTGTGGTTTTCCTAAACAGGCATTTAGCATAATTACATGATTCTTATTTAAAACTATGATTTTAAATTTTCTTGTTTTAAAATTTTAAAGTATTTTATAAATCTGCTTTTCTGTCATTTATCAAATCATTTTATATACACATTTAAATGTTTATTAGTATTTATTGTACCACATGTCTGGAAGCATCATGAAAGCGAGATCTTAACCTTTTTATTTAACTCTGTATTTCCAACATCTGGAACAGTACCTGGAACTCAGTAAATAATTGTTCAATGAATACCAGAAATATACTAAATTTATTTTAAATGAATTGTTTATTCTGCTTTTGCGGCATTTGTTTATTCAGCCTCCTAATTTGGGGATGATTTTTCTATTTCCTTTTGTTATACTAATTTTTAAAAATTTAATACAAGGTTTATATGGTAAGAAAAAAAGCTCATCTGAAACCCAGCCTCTATTATTTTCTTTATTTCAGTTTTATCTGCATATAATTTTACACTGTTTAATTCAAATTCTACATATACATTTATGTATTTTTAGAATTTTGCATAGATATTTTCCACATTATTTTATAGCTTTATATAGTGTCTTTACACTGTTCTGTGTATATGACATTTTCCATGTTTTGGATTTTTTTCCCAGATGGATCACAGAAGGAGAGAAACTAAGTTAAAGATTATGCTCATTTTATAACTTAATGTGTTCTATAAGGTGATTTCCAAAAGCTGATATATACTGCCACAGAAAAGAGATTAAAAGAAAGAGATTAGTAGTTAAGCCATTCCCTCATTTTCATTTGGTTTGCCTTTTTTTTTTTTTGGTAATTAATTTTGCTGCTCTGCTTTGAATATCTTTGATTATTTTAGAAGTTAAATATTTTCTTATCCTGCACAATTCTTTGCTGTCCACTATTTAATGAATTGTTTGTTCATTTTTACCTTCCACTGGATTACCTTATCCATTTCTCTGGCTTTAAATACTATCTCTATGTTAACTCTCAAACTCATAGCCAATCACCTACTTGATATCTTCACTTGGGTGACTGGTAGGCATTTCAAACTTGATATATCCAAAATAGAATTCCTGATTCCCTCTATCCTTTTCTTTCACACCTTTCCATCATCTACTTCAGTAAACACAACCCCTACTTTCATGTGCATGGCTTTTTCACTTTTTCAATTGATTTCAATCAATTTCACTTAAATTGATTGTTGCAACCTTTAAAATATTAAGTTGAAAATATTAGTTTTGGGCTTTCCTGGTGGCGCAGTGGTTGAGAGTCCGTCTGCCGATGCAGGGGACACGGGTTCGTGCACCGGTCCTGGAAGATCCCGCATGCCGCGGAGCGGCTAGGCCCGTGAGCCATGGCTGCTGAGCCTGCGCGTCCGGAGCCTGTGCTCCGCAACGGGAGAGGCCACAACAGTGAGAGGCCCACGTACAGCAAAATATATATATATATATATATATATATATATATATATATATATATATATTAGTTTTCATATAAAAAGCCCAACTATTTCAAATATATTTTTTCACTAATCAGAATTAAGAACTCTGAACATATATCTTAGTATACATGCCCTGAAAGAGATAAGCCAAAAAGAGAGGGTTTAAAAATAATAATAATAGTTTCAAAGAGCTTTTTGATAATTTGACACATGGATGGTAATGGCAAATGGGACTTCCAGAAATTTAACCTCAATTTAGTAAAAGCTGGTTTAGTAAGCATTAAGAAGACAATACCCCAAATTATTTTCATTTGTAAATAATGAGCTGCTCTATAATAGTTTATCATTTACAACCCTCACGGTTTCTTTATAATTACTTCTAGTAGTATTCTTTTTTGATATCATTATGTCTAGCTTTTTTTTCACTTCCTTCTTCTTATAAAGAATAGATTTCTCCTATTTTTCTTATTCCTAAGTATATCCCTCTCTGACATGTAATATGGTATATTTTTAAAATATACCACAGTCACCAAAAGAAAAAAAAAACTTGGAATAATGCTTCAAGGGGAAAAGTGAAAAATATATTAAGTAAAAAAAAAAATAGTTCAGTTAAACTTTATTTGCCTTTAGAAATTTTTTGGTGATTATCTTTCATTTTTCTGTCTTGTTCCAAAGAGACACAAAAAAGAGGTGTACTGTCATTTTCTGCCATCTTACAGCCAGAGGGGAAAGTAAAGTATGGCCCTTTGGAAGAAGATATAAAATGGATGTATGGTCTCCACAAAACTTTATTTATTTATTTATTTTTGCGGTATGTGGGCCTCTCACTGTTGTGGCCTCTCCGCGTTGCTGAGCACAGGCTCCGGACGTGCAGGCTCAGCGGCCATGGCTCACGGGCCTAGCCGCTCCGCGGCATGTGGGATCTTCCCGGACCGGGACACGAACCCGTGTCCCCTGCATCGGCAGGTGGACTCTCAACCACTGCGCCACCAGGGAAGCCCCACAAAACTCTTTAAAGTCAATTATTTTAAGGTAAAAATGCAATTGCTTGAAGCAAGGCAAGGTGTGGGAGGTAACTGCACCGGTTATGAATTGTGATTATGATTCAGTAGACACTGTCATTTCGTCCTCTTATTAATTGATCCAGTTCATTGCTTAATCAAGTAAACACTAATATGTTTATATTCTAGACTTTTAGAACCAGTCTGACCACACTTTTTATGGCTAAAGAAGCCCAGCCACAAGCTTGATTAGTAAGAAGCTACAAAATTACATAGGAAAAACATAATACATTGATGAAAAATTAAGAAAAAGGCATATAGTGCATATTTAATTACTATAATCTTATTGGATTTCTAAATGACAAATCTGTGTTACTGATTTCAGGAATTTTATGACAAGATTACAACATCTGTATATTTGTCTTTTTGTAAATTTCAGTATGGGTGCAATATAATTTGAATTTTAGATTTTAGAGATGATAAAGTTGTTTTTGTTTTAAGAACCCAGTGTCGTATTTTACACACACACACACACACACACACACACACACACACACACACACACACTCCTGCATGGCCATGATGGAGTCTTTCAAATACTTTATTATTTAGTTCTTACATAAATCTGTATATTTTGCATTACATTCAAGCTGCTCTTGAAGACATAAGATTTCAGCAAGCAAAAATGTATGAGTTTAAGGGGAAGAACAATGTTGGAAATATAGGCAGCATTTTAGTCATTTGAAACAAATGAATAAACAAAGGCAAAGACCTAGAAAAACAACTAATATAGAGTATATTTAAGAACGAGCAGGTAAAGTTTGGATTCAGCATAGAATACTAGTCATAGAAAATGAAACTGGGAAGACAAGTTGGGGACAGGGTATGGAGAATTTGGAATATCTACATAAGGAGTCTGGATAATTTAGTGGGTAGCTGGAAGGAGATCATTGAAGGCTGTTGATTAGGGTTTTTTAATAATGCTAAAATAAAAACTCATCCACAGTCTTATCAAGTTGTCTGATTTTATAGATGATGAAACTGAAGTGATTGACAAAGGTCACACAGCAGAGCCAGGGTGAAGGTCCATACGTCCTAACTGTCAATTCTAGATTCTTTTTATTACACCATGCATTCCTTTAGATAGACTAAAGCAGTAGGACTGGCAAGAAGCATTTCAGGGGGAAAAAAATCAACAGTGCATAACAGGATGTAGAGATCTAGGGGGCAAGAGAAGGCACAGATGGCTTCCAGGTTTAAAACCTGGTGTTGGCAGTAGGTGGGGGGTAAGGATATATGAAAACGTAGCATGGTATTTTACGATAGATATAAAGACATGCTTATGAAAACTGTACTGCCTTGAATTTGGTTATCAAAGGTAAGTAGATTAAACACACTAGTAGAGAGTTGGAAGAGCTGCTTTTTCATTCATTTTGGATATTTCATGTAGCTCTGTCGTACATACTTTGTCAGAGCAGTACTTTTTAGAAAGGCAGTTATTTATATATTTTAAAATCTATAATCAAAAGAAAGATACCCTTTTTTCAGTTTACTTTGGTCAGCAGTTCAGTGTGGAACCCCCCACATGACACATACATCTCCAATGGCCACTAATAAATGGTGCCTCAGTAGCCTAAGGTGTAATACATTAGGCAAATGAAAGAGAGTTATCCTGTTAGATCATGTATATCTCAGTAAAAGATACGTTAAATAATCCACTCGTGTCTCTTTACCAGAGTTATGACATCTTGACTTTTAGAGCATCAAGAGATACAATAAACTGTCCGTATTTCTTTTGGATAGGCAAATACTACATGATATAACAATAACTTATTTTCAAGGATACTGTTTTGTCGATTACAGGTTATGAAATCCAATTCTAAGTGGCTTAACCAAGAAAAAAAGAGGGGGGGATTTATATTGATTCTGTGCTGGCTTTATACATGGTTAGATTCAGATGCCAAAATGGTATCAGAAACTTCTCTCTCTCCTTTTCTGAAGTTTCCTTTTATCTAAGTCAACTTAAAATTATTTTCAGTCAGCTTCTTCCTCTTTCCATATAGTGACAAGATAGCACTAGTAATATCAAGCTTGTGTTATGCTAGATTAAACACACAGTTACTCCCGTCCCAACAATTTCACAGATTGTTAAGGCTAACTCTTATTGGACCATCCTGTGTCATGTGCTCAGTCCCAAATCAGTACCTGCTACGAGTGTGGAAAGTGTGATATGCAGGCTTCTTAGGTCATGTGTCCACTTCTAGAGGCATTGGAAGGTGGTCAGCCTTACCTAAAGTACATGGCACTCAGAATGAGAGAGGGTTATTTCCTGAAGGAAAACTGAAGTCTCTTGTGAGGAAGATCGACGTCAGCTGACTGAGTGAATGAAATAGCAGGTATCCACAATTGATAGGAATTGCTTTGAAAATGTAAAGCAGTACATATATAGTGAATAACATGGTAGCCCTAAATAAAATAGTTCATACTATTAATTGAGCTATCTTAAATTATACTGGAACTTGTTTTGCATTTATTTTAAAGTATCGCTTTATGAAATAGTTCAGTAATTTTCCTGCCATGATAATGAAGAAATACGATGCCTACAGACACCGTCATTCTTTTTTAAGACCATAATGAATTGGGGTTCTTATTTGGCAAAGGAGTAAATATGTTTTTCTTAATTCTTTTTTTTTTTTCCTCTGTACGCGGGCCTCTCACTGTTGTGGCCTCTCCCGTTGCGGAGCGCAGGCTCCGGACGCGCAGGCTCAGCGGCCATGGCTCACGAGCCCAGCCGCTCCGCGGCATGTGGGATCCCCCCAGACCGGGGCACGAACCCGCATCCCCTGCATCGGCAGGCGGACTCTCAACCACTGCGCCACCAGGGAAGCCCTTAATGCTTATTTTTAATCAGAAACGTATCAATATTAAAACCTACCTATTTGGTTTTTTAACTCTTTCCATGGGATTCCCATAGAGGTTCTTTTGTGGTTGCAAATAGATAAACAGCCACTTCATTACTTTTTTTTCTGAAAAGTTGATGCTAGTAAAATTAGTATAATTATACTGTTAATCTTCATGTTTCTTTGATATAACAATTATAAGTCTAGGAATAAGCAAAATTTAAGTAAAATTCTTTTCTTTAAAAATAATACCATTATTTAAGCAGATCATCACTACTAAAATGGACTTAGGTTTGAACAGGAACTCTCCAACACAGAGATAACAGAGCAACCTCATTAGGAATGTCTGACAGTAAAGAATAGGCTACTGATAGTACAAAAATGAAACATGATCATCTCTCAAAGATGTTCTTATCCCTTCTTCTTTCAGTTAAGCTTTCTGTCTCCTTTGTACCTTTTATATATTTCTGTACCCACACTTTTAAGACTTGACTGCACGGACACATTGACACATCTGTTTTCTATAACTGATCTGGAAGTTCCTTAAAGACAGAAACAGTGCCATATGTATCCTTTATTTCTAGCTCCCAACACAGGGCCTGGGCCACTCAATAAGCATTTCATAGAAGATTGGGTGGATGGTAGCAACTGTAGATCATAGTTCTGATGGGAAAACTGATTTGTAACTGTCAGGAATATATCTGATTTAGCTGATACATAATTGTATGCAATTTAAGGTCCAGTTTTTGTTTCTTTCAGTTCTTCAGAAATAAGAATATTATATGTAAGTCAGTGTGTTAACAGACTTCACCAATGAAAATGAAGTCACAGATACAATTAAAATTTGCTATTTGTCATTTCAGTGGGGATGCAAACACAGATTTTCCTTTTTTTTTTTTTTTTCAACAATTTGGGCTGGTGGGGCTTGGTGACATACCCCCTTTGATAATAACTTCTTTATTAATTATATTAATTATGAGTTTGCCTTGCACTGCAGTAACGGGACTGGAAGCTTTCTATTTTCTTTCAGATCTCAAAAGTAATACTGCTTCAGTTTCTTTACTTATGTTCCTGGCAATTAAGTGCTATCCCAAAACATAAACACAATTTCCTCTTTTGAAATTATGCAAGGAGTGTCATGTAAAAGCTGCTGTTACTTAAAATATGATCTTGTAAAATAAAGGGGAGCTCTCCTATTTATCTGACATTTGGAGGCTACATCAGTATTTGGTAAAACAACAAATACAAATATGTCTGACAGTACTTCATATAAGATTATTTCAAATAGTTAAAACTAAAATCCAGAAAATGTGCTTACTACATAAGGACATCTTTAATATAAAGATAGATGATGTGTGTAATTCTTTAATTTGCAAAGATACATATTTTTTGGAAGATGTTTACTTTTATGAAAAGTTCACATACTATTTCTGAAATATATGTTATTTCAGAATTTCTGAATATTTAAAAGAAGAAAAATGATTAAAGGGAAACATTGAAAAAGGAAGGACAAGGTAATGTGCTTGTGTAAGTAATATGAGTACTGTGCACATATTTGCAAGTTCTTTTGGAAGGATAAACCTAGTCCTAGAGTTAAAAGAAAAGGTTATAGGTGCAATAAATATAGTATGAGACTGGTATGCAGTGTAGTAGAAATTAACATCATCTTCACATACCTTATACAAGCTTAAGGTGGTTTTAGAGTGGATGTTAAAATTATATATTTCATTACTTTTTATTGACAGTCTATAGGATAGTTCCCATAATTAACCTCTCATGTGCTATTCTCTTCATGGATTATAATCATACAGGCAATCATTACATTGAGCAAAACAGCAGTGATATTAAAATTTAAAATAATTTAAGAACAGCTCTTTTGAAAGTCTTGGTTGATTAATATATTTTTCTTCATAAAAAAATTACATTGAAACACCTCAATTTGTCAGTATATAAATGTTTTCAACAATATTGTTTTGCAAAAATGTTTCTCATTTTGAAAAGAAATATTCACAAAATATAATCATTTAACATTCGGATTTTTAAATCCTTAAAAGTAAATTTTCTTAATATTTTATGTGCACAGGATAAAATGTAAGGATGATTCTAATCTTATAATTGGTGTAAGATGTAATCATGGTTTAACTTTCTAATTATATCACTTTAACATGTTTCAGCATTTCAGACAAATAATTTTCTACCAAAAAGTCTGTGAACAAAATTAACAAATTAACATGTTAAAAAAATTATTTCTCAGTCTACTTCTTGAAACTGAATGCACTTAATCAGGGGAATATGAGGGATATATTTGACATTCCGAAGAAATGCCTCTAGAAGATTTAGATTTTTTTCAAAAAAAATGAAATGATTATATAGACAAATCGTAATGAAACAAAATTCTACTGTGACTATAAATTATATGTGTGGTAAGAAAAGTTGTGTGGTATGTGTGTGTGTGTGTTTAATACATGTAAATATATTTATGAGGTAACCCAGTCTAGAATTTGAATTTATACTTTCACTGCTTGCTACCTTCCTAAAAATGCATGGCTCTATTTTGTTTTTTAAATATCCTTACCCAAATCTGTGTTTTAAAGATAACATGATAATACTTGCTAAAAATTAACTAATGAGATATCTCATAGATGATCTCAACTAAATTTCTGTGCAAATTTCAACAAATATTTCAGCCTGCCCATTTAAATGTCTGGGACAAGGAAAGCAGTTCCTTCAGTGCTTTGTCAGTGACACAACATTCACAATTTTTTATCTACCTGATGAGTCATAAAACAGTGTCATATGTATCTTTGTGCTACCAAAACATAACTTTAAATGTTAATATCTGTATTTTAATATTAAGGATTTTAAAAATAACATACTGATTTTATACCTCTTATAATAGTATTTGATTATGATTAAATAAATAAAAATATGCTGGGTTTTGTAGCTGGATGTTTCAGAACAAATTAGCTAAAATGCCTATACTTCATACAGTCACATTGAATCGTTGTAAGTATTCATGTGACTACAGTAATTTTTCAGTAACCTTTGACAATATGGTTGTAAGCTCTATTTTTAAAAATGTAGCTGTTACTGCCAGAAAGAGAATGATCTACCTAATCAAAATAGTCATTTTACAAATTTTGATAGAACATTCATGTAATATCATTCTCAAATAGCCCCTAACCTACCTAAAAGCAATTGAAAATTTTTATATTATTTAGAGATATTTGTTATTTTTATAAAGTTATAGGTTGGTGTCTGTTTAGTTGAAAAACTAAAATACTACTAATAAATATATTGACCTCCATTTCTGAAAATATTAGTCATAAAGTAAGTAAGGTATTGAACAACACAAAAATTACTAGGTGATAAGGAACATGAAATTAATGTTTTAAAGGGACTCAAGAACTTTCCTACTTTTTATCTTTACTAACTTTGCTTTATAATCCTCCACTCTTTGTTTTTATATGTTTTAGAGCAAAGGTATTCTTACAG
>NC_041224.1:109796780-109899280 GCF_002837175.3 Physeter macrocephalus | reverse complement strand
GTACCACTTCTAATGTATGAGATTTATTTTTCTATTGGAAAAAATAAACAGTATGAAAGCATTAAATTGGTAGATTTTAGTAATTTAACAATGAATGGAATCCCTATGTTACAGGCCCTATCTTTTCTTGGAAATTTTAGTGGTGGTAGTAGATTTCAACAAAGATACTGATGATAATCACTTTCCTTTTAGTCCATTCTTATATTGCATTCTTGATTCACATGCTGATTCCTCACTGAGTCCTTAAGTAAATTTTATTTACTGTAAGTCTTCTCCAAGAAAGGAATTCTTGCTTTCCAAGGCAGCAGTTGAAAGGAGATGAAAATATAATTTAATACTCTTTACATCACAGACATGATTTGAGACCAGTTACTCTGTTAGTAGGAGAAATTCATCATTCATTAAATACAGGGCAAGCATGGCTATCCATAATAATTTTAAGTGCAATGCAGTCTTATAAATTTAATGTACACACTTTATTTAAATGATTCAAACAGCCATATGAAATAGCACATGATTAGAAAACAGAATGAACTCATTTTGCCTCCTGCTTGGTTTCTCATAAACATGAGTACATAATATTGTTATGCACTGTTGTTCATAGATGTCTTATTACATAAAGGGTAAGTATCATATTACTTTAACAGATTATTTTTGGAATTCTGCATGTTATTTTTTGTTTCATCAGATATGTGCCCCCAATTAAATAACATTTTCCCCCAAAATGTAAGTATTAGAAAACTTGTCATGTTAATTTTGAAAAAAATTGAAGTGTAGTACATATTACTAGATAGGATGTCATTCCATTGGTCTATATTTAAAAAAAAAAAACTGTTCTTGAAAATTGAAGCATTACCTTGTGTAATTAATAAAGTAATCAAATCAGATTTGTAAATAAAATATTGTTTAAATCTAAAGTATTCAATATTTTGATTAGATTATTTTTTTAAGGAAAAATATTTAACGTGTATGTGACGAATTTTTTTTTAAATAGTTTTTTATAATTGCGATGAAAGGGCAATTGTCTCATTACAAGTGGTACAGAAGCCAATACTTGGGTTACCATAGATATATAAACAAGTAAAAACTGTGGAACAAGTTTCAAGCTCATTTTGGAAAAAAAACAGTTCTGTAGAAATGCATATTTGTATTTGTTTCTCTAATAAATCTGCAAATAGCTTTAAACACAAATTAGTTTTAATTATTTAAATTATGAGTTCTGTTAAGTAATTTAATATGTTTTGTCTTACATTTTGTGAAAACGTTGTCTCATGAAATTAATAGAGGCTTATTGTGGAAATCAGGGTAGGTCTGCATTTATTTGAAAAGGTCAGGTATTTAGCATTTAAGTATGTTTACCTCTGTGAAATGATTAAAGAATTTTTATGAAAAACATGCTTCTTCCCCCTGCTCCCACCAGCAAAATCACATCAGTTTGGCCACTGCCCCAAACAATAAAAGACTAATTTACATCGGCTTTGACTCAGAATCAAATAAAAGAGCAATAAATAAGTGAAATCATATGTTCAAATGGCTGATAATCAAAAGATTGATACAGATATCTGACTTCTTTATGTATAGCAATGAAGAAAATTTGGACTCTTCTGAGCCACAGTGCCTCAATCTTCTTTAATGTGATTTACACATTATGATTAAAGTTGTTACATAGAATGCATATATTTCCCTTGAATTGTGACTTTATAATGCAATGTTTTAAAATGTTTTAGGGTAAAATACGGTCATCTGTTTCTGTTATTAAATAATGTAGTGTCCCCATTTTATAAAAACTGCTTTGTAAAGGATAGATATACTAGAATAATTATTGATGTGTGTGTGTATATATATATATTTTAAGTTGTCATTCTGCTTGAGCAGAGATGCTAAATAAGCTTTTGGTTAAGGACTCAATTGAGTATTCCAATTCTATTGAACTACAAAGAGCATTCAAATTATAATGAAGTCTTTGGCTTTACCAATTTATTTTTATTAGTAAAATGTTTTGGGAGATCTGGCTTATGAAAACTTTAACATTCTAAGAGTGTTATTCATTGGCTTATCCAATTTTACAGCTTTTGGTCAATAACAAAAGTACTGTTTCTTGTCAGTATTTAAGATTATGGGTAATTATATCTCTTTTTTTCCTTTAAAGGAATTATTGTAACCTAATTTCCAAATAATGACTTCAAAATTTCACACTTTTAATGCTATATTATTTTTTCTAAATATTAGAATATTATAGAATAATATTAGAATATTATAGATCAAATCCATAGTATATAAAGTAATGTATTAAAATATTTCAATATATTTACCAAAACATCTTGGGTAGATTTGGTTATTTTATGGTATTTCTATATTTTATGCTGTCTATTCTAGGAGATAAATGCTGAAAAAGGTTCTGATTAGAGGAAGCCCATATAGACTTGTAGTGAGACCAATCCATGCGGAAATTGTATTGTAAAATAAACTGTTACTTTTAGGGTTTAAAGCATAGACAAGAATCAAATTGTAATTTAAAAAAATATTAGCAGGACACAAATTAACCCATATATCATGTTAAAAAAAAAACTGTTTTGAATCTAGTAAATCAAAGCCTAACCATTGTATTTCCAAAATAGGATAAAAAGTAAAAACCTTTTCCTTTCAATTCTGTACAGGATATATTTTGTGGGGTTCAAGTCCCTAGTAAAAAGCGTTTCCTAATAAGTTCACAACTTAGGAGAGACAACTCTTAGAAATCTGTAACATTTCTATCTTACATCAGGATTATGGTGTTTTTGTGGGGAGGGGTAACGCTTAAACACAGGCACGTAGAAGGAGGATAGAGGCAATTATAAGCACTATTTGCATTCAAACTACTTGTTTTATAAAAAATGATTCGGAAGGCCAAATACTCAATTACCTATTTTCAGTTAGATTTTCTCATCGCTTTGCCAGTAGAGGGAAAACCTTTGAGGCTGAACTTCCTGTGAAGTTTGACTCCATAAATTCTAGAAAATGTTACATCTACGTGCACTACAAAGACTTAATCTAGAGAACTTTACAAAATTCATTTTTTTCCTTCAAATTGATGAAACTGATTTTTATACATTCTAGCAGATAGCTAAATATAACCATTGTTCATTGTCTTAAGAATATACTTATAATTTCAAAGCCTTAAACAATCGCCAGTGTAATTATTTCTGAACATAAAAATTCTTCAGTGACATTTTAAAACCTTTCTTAGAACTTTTAAAGAAGTTTTCCGCATATTCTCTTCCATTTAAGAACTACTTCATTTAAGATAATTTGATTAAGTAGCTTAAAAAATTATACCCATTGTTTCTTTTAATTGGCATGTTACTTTGTTTTTATTTTATGCATTAACTTTTATTTATTATACAATAGTTTTCTCTAGATACAAAAATATTTGAAGGTTTTATAGATTATTATGATGGTTTTTTTTAAAACGTTCTGAAAGAATTCTAGATACTGATGGATCCAGTCATCATCAGTATGCTTAAAAATAGCTCCTGGACAAACTCCGAATCTGTTAGGCATTAGTTTTCAAGTGGATTTCTTCCTTGTGGACAAAGTCGGGAATTCTAAATACCTAGCTCAGATAAAAAGGGAAAAAAGATGGTGTAAGAGGGTTTTGCCCTTCTTAACAGAGAGGTTATCTCTGTTGCACATGTTCGTATTCTGTGGGTTTGTCATATCTTGGGTATTATTTTCAAATTAATACTACACTGATAGGTCTCCTATAGTGATGAGCAAAGATATGCACTAAAATACCAATGAAATGGCATGTAGAATGTAATGATACTGAAAAAACATGTTATTACATTATGCTGGTATTACTGCCCTACTATCTTCATTACACCAAATACTTACAGATTGACACACAATTTTTGATTATTTTCTTTATTTCTTGTTCATATCTGTATCACTTTTTATCCTGCCATGAAGAAATCATGGAGGAGAGGGATTTCTAATAATTTAAAAATTTTAAGCACAGTGTTATATCCAAAGCACAAAGTTGATAATAAAATTAAAAATTCAATTACAAAATCCCTGTTTTTCTGAATAGTAGGTTATAACACTCAATTGAGATTATACTATGTATATACTGATTCTAATTCTGAACTGAGAGTAAATTATCTTCACTAACAATAAGAATGCCACCATTTATCTATGGTAAAACAATAAAACTAGTATAACTAAGCTTATCACACCTCTTTTTATAACACTTCAGATGTTTGAGAAATACGAAGTTACAGTTTAAAAAGTTACAATATTAATTATAATATTTTTTCTCATTAATGTCAGCTTTATTGCCATTAAGGCTTAAGTATATTTAAAAAGTTGAACTTCTAAAATTAAATTTTTGCAGGATTTTTAAAAATGTAAAAGTAGATAAGAATTTTTTTCTCAAGTATTATTAATAAAAGTATTTTCACAAATGATTTCCCAATATGTGATGAGATTATAATAACTGATATTTTATTATCTTCTGCCATATACAGAATGCACATTTATTATTTAATTTTCAATATTGTAAGATGCATGTATTAATTTTATCCATATGTCTCAGAAAATGAAATAATATAGAACTGCTAAGTCTCAACACACTAAGATAAAATTAATAAATTGAGAATTTATCCCACTTTACTGAGGACATAAAGATTTCAAATTTATAAATTAAAATTATAAATGTATTAGAATATTTTAAATAGTAAGCAACTATAAAGCAAGTTGTGTTTTTGCTTCCAAAAAGTTTATATAGTCTGAAACTTTTAGAATCATAGCTGTCAAATAAAGCAAAATACACTAGTAAGCATGTTTCCTTAAATTTTACATGTTATCTCCTTATGGATACCTTGGTAAGTGCAGAAATAAAGCCATAACCTTTATGAGAAGTCAGGCATTCTGTGGGAATAACATGTTCAAGCAATTGGAATAACATGGTAGGGATATATGGAATTACTTGGAATAAATGTGTATCTCTTCATCTGTCCAGTGCATGGTTAGGTATGTGGCCCTAGAGAAAACTTTTATTTCATTTTGAGTGCTCACAAGATGCAACGTACTACAGACTTTCAAAGCTATTTTCTAAGTGCTATTGTTGGTCAAGTTTGCTTTAGGAGTGAATAAGGAAAGTCCTGCCACTTTGTAGATTTTTTTAAAATTAAGCAATGTACATTTTCTCAAACTACCAAAGAATGCACATGATATAGAAGAATCAAATGTTGGAAAGTTTGCTAACTTTTACGTGGATAGTTTATCTTCCAAGTAAGAAAAACTTGGGGGAGTGAATTAATAATACATATTCAGGAGGTGTTTAAATTTTATTTAGGAAATGCACATTTCAAAACCAAAGGAAAATTAGTTCACATCGATTTTAATTTGAATAAATAGCATATTTTTGGAAAAATAAATGACCTTATATGGAAGTTATATGAAATGGATGTCAATTTCTTTCAATATACATGAGAGTACTAATACATTGTTTCTTGGCTGTTCTTTTGGGCATCTACATTTTCAAGTATTCATAAGAGGCATTTGGTTGTATTTTTAAAAATTTATTGAATCTTTAAGTGTACTAAATTATAAAGATTATTGTATAAAAAGAAATCAAAATATTCATGTGTTATTTTAAAGTTGTAAAAAAGTTCAGAAATGACATATTTTGAGAGACCAGTTTTAAAATATGAATAAGATCTAAAGGAAATTTTTAAAAATTCTGTAAAAATAATTCTTTGCCTATTCACTGTTCTTTTTCTGAGAGGCAGGAAATTTAAAATGTGTGGACAAGCTCCATATCTGGTGTAAATTGCTCTTCATATGGTTTATAATTATTTTTCAGTCTCCTTAATGGTCAAATGCACTCCTTATGTATTTCATCTTTCCTTATTTATTTGATTATCAAAATAGTTGTGAGAATCTAATTAACTCATATCGAATTTAACCATCACATTTAACATATCTAAAGGTTCTTATTTTTTTTTAAGTATAATTATAACACTTAAAATTTTAAGTCCTAGAAGTGACTCAGTTGTTTTAACGGAGTGTTTTGATCTCCCATTCCTTGTACTTAGTGGTTTTTTTAAATTTCCAAAATTGTGTTAAATTGTATTTTATATATATATATATATATATATATATATTTCTATTCCTTTAATATATATATTTTCTAACTCTTTCATCAAATGATGCTATTTTCCAGTTGGGAAGTAGCCTTTGCATATTCACTGTTAATAATATATTTGTCTTTATTTTTATAGGCCTATAGGAAAAGCAAAAGTACATAATCACTGCAAATACTCTTTATAAAACATCCTGTTTGCCTTACATTTTAGAGTGATGGCAAAAATTTTAGGACTAGTGTGTCCATTCCATAGTAGGAAATTTATTTTTTTCTAAAATAATAATTATCAATCAATAACATGACCTGGTGAGAAAAAAATACAACTATATTAATCTCAACTGCTTTAAAATTATTACCTGTACCTTGCTTTCTAAATGAAGAAACATTTAAACCATTTGAGTTTATTAGATTTTCCAATTTGTATTCTACCCTAAAGCAGAATCTAGGCAAGAAGTATAATTCATCTAGCCCAGAATCTATTGAAGTTAATTCTCTAGATAAATGATATCCAAAATAAAGCATCCAACATAAAGAATTTAAGTTATAGGTATGATTTCTGTAATATCAAAATAAAAGCAGTAAATATCAGGGTGCTTGTTGTAAATAATCAGAAAAAAGATTTTGTGACTCCTCTTAAGTAGTTAGGTTCATTAACAGAAAATTTAAAGAACATCAGCTAGAAAATATAAATCCCACAGACAAAGCATGACATGAGGAAAAAAGTGGACCTTGGAGCAAAGAGGGATTTGAATCTCAGTGTCACTCCTACTGTTAGTAAGGACTTCCAGTATCATGTGTAGAATATGGGCATCACAATTACCTCAGCATATAAGAATTAAGTGAGAATGTTTGTTTTAAATTCCTAATTTTCAGTACCTAAATTCAAACTCAAGGAGACAAGAGATTTTCAATAAATATCAATTGCCTCTAAAAATGAAAGGAAACAAATTCATAAACTGTATTTAACCAGAGTCTAGTAAAGTTTGTGAATACACTTTACAAAATGTATGCACCTGAAGGAGTCAAAGATAAAGATCTAAATTTGAAAACCTTAGACCTCACAGAAAAGTACCTACATACAATACAAACACAAGAGACGTTATATATTTTCTCATACCCATTTTTATTACATTTCCTTCTGGGTGACCCCCATAAAGATATTACAACAGATTTTTACTAACTAATCAATAGAATTCCTCATATTGACTAAAAGCAAACAGCAGCAATTCCCTAAATTAATCAAAGAGTAGAAAAAGTGATTAAACAAAGATGTGGCTTTTTAATCCTTGTTTATTAATTCAACAAAATTAAAATTCTAATTACAGGTACAAGAGGATATTTATGAACACTCAAAAAAAACACACTTTTTAAATATATTTTCCTGTGCCCATAAACTTCAATGAATAAATGAGAAAAACAGAAAACTTGTAATATTATGAATGTTTATAATAGAAAAACTTGCAATTAATAAAAAGAACTTCAGATTAAATAAACATTAACAATTGATGACTTTATTTGAGAAAATAAGTTCAGTGAACTGACAGGTTTATCAGATTGTCCATTAATTAGTCTTATTTCAATTTAAATCTTCCATAAACCCCTCCAAAAAACAAAACGAAACCCTGCTGCTGCTTTATCATGTAAATAAAAGAATAAACAATAAATAACTGGAAATTCACCAATAATTGTACTATGTTGAACATTAATAAAATCTGACATAATATCTCAGCAAAATTTTGTGTTTAGTGCTTAGCATTCTACATCTCAAATAAATAATTTCCCTGTATATTATTTTTAAATTTATTTTTACTTATTTAATCTTTAGTAAAGTTAGTATATAATAAAATTTTAAAAATACCACATACCACTATATTTAAAAGGTCTAGTGCACATACTTTTTTAAAAGTAAAAGGAAATTTGATTTGAAATTTTTAAAGGTAATAAAAATCTACTTCTAAGAAAAAACTCTTGAAAGCTAATGAAAAGATTCTGGGATATGACTGTATTTCTTAATGGAAGAATTGTAGGATAACAGATAAATATTCAGGTCATTAAAGAACTGCAATGATCAAAGATAAGTTTATACAATAAGGAAAACGAGAGGAAATTTGGCAGTCTTTGTGGAGTGTATTTTGTGGAATAATTTTAGCCATACCACATTACAGAGTGTATTTGCAGCTTGCATAGCAAATTTAAGGTTTAAATAAATCAGCAGATCCCTACATTTTTACAATAAGATCATAATTATACCCTAAAGTTTTCAAAATGCTTTGACACTGAATCAATTTAAATTGTTTTCTTCACAACAATCCCTTGAAAATGGCAGAACTAGTATAAAATGTTTTTTCCTTAAGCCATGATAAATTTTTTCCTTAGGCCATGAAAATAATTTACCCAATTTCAATACTGGGGAGAAGGGCAAGACATAACTATTTAGTCGTAGTGGGAACTTTAACACACACCACATTGTACTACAAAAGGTAGCTCTTGGGCAGTTAAAGATCTCATATTAGAATTTAAAAGTTATGGTCAGTGTTTCACCAGAATAGAAACAGAAAACAAAAGGTAATTTGGACAATCCCATGGGAAAAATTGACACTTCAATTAATATTAAGTGGGTCTTTGAATCCTTGAAATATCTGTCATTTTAGTAATAGCTATTGGTTGTGGGATATTTAAAACTCTAATGAGAGTATATTTTAGAACACTCATTCCCCTACATAATTTGAACAATCAATACCTTTGCCGAAATTGGCTCTTAAGCTCAGCTCCCATATTTGGCTAAGAAGCAATCATCATCATGCATCAGATTTAGTATACAGGCAAAGACTTAAAACATGGTTCAGTGCTTTTTTTCTACTAAAATGTGTTTAACTTTATTATGGACATAATAAATTACTAGCTTCTTAGAAGGATAATTACAAAAGTTACATGCTCTGAAGATATTTTTGAAAGGAATACAAAATGGAAACTCAAGGACACAATTGCTTTTTGAATGTGGGCAAGAGTTATTCACTGTAAAGGATGTATTTAAGCACTTTATAGAGGTTAACCAAATGATATTCAGTGTAACATATTACATAAGAGCCTAGATCTCTAGGATAAAAGTATATTTGCTACCTTTAAAATGTTTCCTAAGACCAACTATAATGGAAAAGAAGCAAATATATGCGAGCAGGAGGAAAGTACAAGATGGATATCCAAACTAAGCTAAGGCAGTGTTAAGAACTCTCGTTATTTGAAAACAAGAGGATTTTAAGAATTAAGTAGTTTTTTCATTTTTATTAAATTGAAATATTGGCAATGGTAATCTCAGAAAATTTTTCTTGAAAGCATTAAATTGAATACTGTGATTAATGTTCAAAATACAGTATTTTTCAAATGGTAAGAAAAGTTCTTTGAATTTAAAAAGTCTATGAAGATTCAGTTAATAGGGGAAAAAAGGGAAATTAATCATTCTCAAATTGAACTTTGAAGTCTAGTTTATTTGGGCATATTAATATTTCTAGTGTCTAATAAGCAATGGTAATCATCTTAATCATTTTTGGTAGGTGAATATATTCATTAAGAAGATAGAATAAGATAATGAATATCCTAGAACCTAGATATTTTAAATCAACAGTCTAAAATTATTTCTTAATGCCATGAATGTAATATAGTGACCAATTCTTGTTATCATGGCCAACAAAGATAGTTCTGAAACATAATTTAAAGAGTGAATTATGGAATAGTGTATGAAATTCTAAACAGTCTATAGTAAGTGCAGTAAAAATGAATTACAAATAGTGACCCTAAATAAAGGAAGGCTTATTTTATCAGAATTGATCAATAGTCTACAGACTTTACCCAGTGCCATAGGATTATCATACCAAATATTTTTAAGAACTAACTCTAAAGGGAAAACATATTTTTTAACTCTACTGAAATTTTAACTATGATTTTTAAAGGGTGAGGTGATTTTGATGTTTTTGAGGGAATTTATTTGTGATTCAGAACCCTTTTCTAACTTGGTCTTTGTGTGTTTAAAATTACTTCTAAGGCTTAGGAGGGATTGCATTTCATTCCAAAAGCCTATGTTTACTGGTGTAACTAACTAGCGAAAATGTTTTATTTTTATTTGAGAAATATATCAAAGTTATATGTAAAGTTGGTTACTATACAATCTTAGGAAACACCTTTTGTGTGTTAATAAGAGAAAAGCCATAGCATAGAAATGTACATGAAAAAATGATCCAGCTTTATTTTTCTTGCTGTCTAGTTTTCTCTAACTTCTCTGTCTGAAAATGATGTGAACATTATTCACTAGGGAAAATTACATACATGCAAAATATGAAGTATGGGCCTGGCATATTGAGAGAAACAGCAGCTCTACACTGTGGGCAGTGAGAAGACTGAAGATGATCCTGTGGGCTGCAGACAACAAAGATGAAGATGACAGTATCAACTTACATTTGCATTTTACTGTACAAAGTTCAAAACACTCCCAAGTACTTATCTCATTTGATTCCTCATAACCCGCCCTTTTTTTTTTTTTTTGGTACGCGGGCCTCTCACTGTTGTGGCCTCTCCCGTTGTGGAGCGCAGGCTCCGGACGCGCAGGCTCAGCGGCCATGGCTCACGGGCCCAGCCGCTCCGCGGCATGCGGGATTCTCCCGGACCGGGGCACGAACCCGCGTCCCCTGCATCGGCAGGCAGACTTCCAACCACTGCACCACCAGGGAAGTCCAAACCCTCCCTTTAAAATAGCAAAACTCATGTAAATTCAACAATAGGAAATTTTAAAATATACATCACACATAACAGGCTTTTAAAGCATCAATCAAAAAGATGATCATATACTTTCAAAATCTAGTCCATAAATTTGGTTCTCTCAAATTTATGCACTGTTCTCAGTTTTATACTGTTTTTAGTATAACCTTGAATTAGAAAAGAACAAAATTTTCTTTTGTTTATGAATTGACTTGTAGTATTGAACTTAAAAATATCAGAGGGGCAAAATTAATAGATATGAATGTTTTATGGGGACTAGCCTCTTCTCTTAGTATAAAAATCAAAGAAAGTATCTGGAAAATAAATGCAAATAATCCCATAGAGCCCACCTTTTCCCCCAACATTTAAGCCTAAAATTAATGGGTTTCTGTAGTGATGGAATTCAAAGGATAATAGGTAACCTTGTTTTACTTTTGTCATTCCCAAATTTAGAAAACAGAACATTTCTCCTGACCTATTCACAAATTTCATTTCTAAACTGATAAAGTTATTTCAGTTTCTGAATATTAGGAATTTTTACATCCTGGCTTTTAGCATAACCAAGAAAGATAATAAAAACTGCTTCTCACCACTTTTATCTTTTAAAAATTATCATAAATTTTATTTTGAAATGACTTTGAAATGAAAAGTAAAAACAAATTACATTGCATATATTCATAATGTGAATATCAACTAATTTAAATTATACCGATACCTATACATACCCTCGCATTCTATTATATAGTATATCTCAAAAAGAATTTTCCTTTATTTCTCTAAAAAGGCAAAAGAGTAATTTTAAATATGAACCCTTATATATATTTTACCTGAAGTTTTGACCGCATATATGCTGAATACCTGACAATTAAGGCCAGACCTATGAGGGTCAGTTAACTTTTATTGTGTATGAAGAATACGCCACATGATTCAGCAACGGTGGCAATAATGATATTTAAATGTGTAATGTGTTAAAATTTTAACCTGTTTAGTGTCTACCCAGACCCGCAGCTCTCAAAAATAATCCAGATTCTGAGAAGGTAAGTTAAAGTGTGCTTGGATTACACCCTTTATGTACTAAAATATTACTCATTATAGAGACCTGACTTTCAAGAAATGAGTAAATATCCACTCTTGACATAATAAAATTTTAATGGCCACTTGATGTTACATATTTCAAATAGCTCAATTAAGTAAATTGAGACATAGAAGGTGGGAAATTAAGTCTATGTAACACCTATTGTAGACTCTTTTATTAAATGTCTATTTAAGATTTTTTGCTTTTTGCATTAAACAAGCCCAGATCTGGGGACAATGCAGCTGACTCCAAGAAGTATGACTGGTTGAGGCCTGACTTTCCCCTTTTTTCCCTCAGTTTGGTCTTAAATGTTTGGTTTTTTGTTTTGTTTTTTGGTATTTTTCTGAATGATGTGGTAAAGCACGATAGGATAAATTTCCCTGATCGAATTTTAAAAACTGCCTCCAAATCAAATGCATAATTAAAAGCTTTGTAACAGCTCTTATTTTCAGGGAGGAGACACTGGAAGTTGCTTATTTTTAACAGCCTATAAAATTACTATATAAAATTAAATAATGCAGCAAAATTAAATAATGCAAAACTTCTGCCCCCTGTAGACATTGTTCACAGTCCACATTATACACAAATAGATATGGTGGTTCTGTTCCTAAGTACGAAGATGATCAACTCTCTTACAAAACTATGTGGATATAATTGTGATCTTCATGTTCATATATTTCTCAGCAACATCCTTGTTGGTCAGGTGTGAAAATAAACATGAGAAATGACTGGGGCAAGCACTACCTGATGGCAGCATCAAATCAATGCATATCTAGGATGGTAAGTTTTTACACTAATGGCCCAATACTGAACATCTCCTTTTAGGAACAAAGTACACAATTATGATTCTCCAGATCATGTGGAAGTTCACATTCAGATTCACAAAACATCAACCTTAAAGGAACAGAAAATCACCAACACCTAAGTGTTATTCCCTATGCTACCTTCACACTACAATGCACATTACACTTGTGTCACGTTGAGATCGTCATACTGAATAAAAATGAACATATGTTTAATTCCTGAAATTCAAACTTATATTTTTCCATATTAAATACCATCTTCCAACTTTGAAAAAATATGATTCAAGAAATACTCCCTAGTCCTTGGAGAAAGGATCTGAGTGAGAAATTTCAAGAAAATAAGAAGTTGCATTTTAAAAGGCTCATGTATTTATAATCCTTCCAAAGAAAGAATAGTTACAAAGCTAAATACGATAAAAATTAGCATCAAATAAGGTTCTTTTTTCGTTTAGTATATACTCTCTTGTTATAAATAAGGGAGAAATCTCAGAGTAGGGTAATGATGATAAAGCATCTTATATTTTCATAGTAATTTTGTCACATAAAAATACAGAGCATTTACTTTTATCATCTTAGAGTCTCACCAGTGCCACACATACAAGTTCATTGTTTACTCAAGTATTTATTGAGCACCTACTATGTGTCTTTCTAAAAGGCACAATAGATTCTAAATGGAACAAGAAAGATAAGGTACCTGCCTGATAGAGCTAACATTACAGTGCAGAGTAAAAAAAAACAAAGAAAACCCATAAACTATGGAGCAAATAAAACAGGGTAAAGAAATAGAGAGTGACATGGAACAAAGGTGGAGAGGAGTAACTTTAGAGAGAGGAGTTAGAGAAGGCCACTTAAAGAAGGCAAGACCTCCTGTACAGAGTCACTCAATCTGCCCTGTGAGTTAGAAAGAACCAGAGGTTAGTTATTCCCTAGCTGTAGATGAGGACAGAAATGAATAGCAGAAACTGCTTATTTTTGTCTGTGATTTTCATTCTTTAATTCAATAAACATTACATGCCTGCAATATGCTTGGAATTGGGATAAGTCTTGGGTTTATTAAAATAAAAAAGAAACAGATCTTGCTCTGACTCTGGAGGAAACATAAAAAGAAACCAAGGATTATAATATACTGTGGTACTTGATATAATAGCAGTTATCTATAGGATAATCACGAAATGCATAGGAAAATGCAAAGGAGATGCTGTTAGTAGATGGGGTAGTGACCAGGTAAAGTAGGCATTTTTTTTTTCAGATCAGTTAGTATTCATCACATGCCAAACACATGACAGAGTTGTGTGACTAGAAATCAAACCTCCTGATCTTCAGCCAAGTTTGCTTCCCAGTAATCCATACCACATCCATAAATCTAATTGGGGAAAAGTTCACTTTGATATAATGCTTCTATAAAAAGGAAACTGTATTTTGGGTTTTTTGTTTTTTTGTTTTTGGCTGTGTTGGGTGTTCGTTTCTGTGCGAGGGCTTTCTCCAGTTGCAGCGAGCGGGGGGGCCACTCTTCATCGCGGTGCGCGGGCCTCTCACTGTCGCGGCCTCTCTTGTTGCGGAGCACAGGCTCCAGATGCGCTGGCTCAGTAGTTGTGGCTCATGGGCTTAGTTGCTCCGCAGCATGTGGGATCTTCCCAGACCAGGTCTCGAACCCGTGTCCCCTGCATTGGCAGGCAGATTCCCAACCACTGCGCCACCAGGGAAGCCCAGGAACATGTTTTTAAGACCCATTAAAGCATATTATAATCCAGGAAAGAAATGACTGATAGTCTGAAAAGAAAAATACACATTTAGTGTTCTTATGTTCAGAGACCAGAATTTAAAAAGAGAAAGTTCATGGACATGAATATATAAACCCCTATATTAAGATCACTTCACAATCAGCCTTACAATGGTACAAGCTGAGCTGTACTCCCTTCTAATATTCGCAAGACCCAGGTACACATTGAGAAGAGTAATTGCATTTTCCAAAGCTAAACATACTGGACAGTGGGAATGGCCTTCACACTTTGAAACAGAGATAGTAACAATTTGAATTATCTATGCTTTTAGGAAGAAACATTCTACTTTCAAAAGCCAGCAATAACTTGAAGCACCAGTCACAACACGGTGAACATAGACTCAGGGCTAGGAGGGGCCGTGCGTAAGAGGTGATCCTATGAGTATGTGGAGCAGGCAGAGGCCTTTGGGTGTGAATTAAAGAGTCCACTGACCCAGAAGATCTCTTCCCTTTTTTTTCTGCCCATGTAACACACTCTTGACATTAACGGTCTCTGTCAAAAATGCAAGTTTATTGGAAAAGCCACAGTAAGCCATTCTCTTCATGCAAATTAATTTATTCTACTGACCTTAATGAAGGTAGAGATTTGAGTGAATAGAATCTGAAGAAGAATGTAAAACAAGAGAAAGGACCAAAAGTAAATAAGCATCCTAGCCCCAAAGACTTCGCAGAAGGATACAAAATGTTGGGGCAGGTGATAACCTGTTTATATCTGATTGGGGAAGTGTGAGGAGGGATGTCCTTAGAGAAATGACAGTGAAGAGACATTGGAGAAGCAACAATATTTTTCACCTTCTTCATAGGGTGCCTACTCATATAACTCTTGAGTGTTCTTACTTCACATCCTCTTTCAGATCTTTCCACCACCCGCCCCCTTCCCACTTTCTCTACCTTCCACTTACCAACTTTGTGTTCTAACTTTATCTCTTTCCACTCTCTTCAATTAAGAACACAGACAGAGTAGAGAACCAATCCCAAGCGTGTGTCCTGTATCAGGACGCAGTTTACCCTGATGACAGGCAAAGAGGAGAAGAAAGCTGGTTGCCAGAACCTACTCAAATAATCAGACTACCTATAATGAACCTTCCCTTCCGCCTTCAGTCATAGATCTGGCCTCCACAGGAGGCCATCACACTGCAGAGGAGGAAAGAGACCATGTTAATCAATGACTGTATATTTTATTGTCCAAACCAGTCCACTTTCACAAGTCAAAGTGTGGGCTATGAGTAATTAACAGTGCTACAAAACACATGGCCAGCATTTTCCCAGCAAACCAGAACATCTCGTCACACTAGTCAGTAGCTTTGAACCACACTCGCAGTGACAATATAAACAATTACTCTAGTCACTGATGTGAAGGCCTGAGAATATAAAACAGGCCACTGAAGTCAAGTAAAAGAACTGACGGAAGATGCCTGCTTTTTCTTCATTGTGGTGACACCAGGTTGCCTTTCTGAATACAGTGTTTAATAACAGTATAAGGATTTGGACAAATAAACCTTGAAAACACTGGTATGAAATATTTCTACTTCATAAGAACATCCCCAAATGTAATAACCGTCAAATTCTGGGTTTTAAAAATGATGTTTATTGTTTTGATAGGTAAGTCCTAAAATAAGGAACTCTCTTCCAGCATCCATTTGTCTTAGGCTGCAGTGAAGATTCAAATTTGGGAACAAAAGGAAATTGGGTTGGAATTCTACAGTGTTCCATTTTACTGCATTCCTGTTGTCTTTGGACCAGTTGATGAGGGAACCCTATGTAAAAATATATCCCCAGTGAGTTACTGTCATGAGTGTGATGTTGATACACAATAAGGAATTTACTCATCCCAATGAGCTTGCACACAGCCTCTGGAGCTTAGACAAATATCCAACACATGTGGGCCCAGTGGCTCCATTTGCCTCCTGAACTACCTCAGTCCAGCCATTTCCAGTGATGCACCCAGTCTCTTTTCTAGCACTTGACTCTGGAATATCTTGTGAATGAATTGCCTTTCTTTCTCTGTCCTACTACAGCACCTACCTTTATTTATTTATGTTGTCTTTAAATGACATATTAAAAAAAACCTCATCAGCATTGAAGTGTGATATAGAAAAGTTCCAAAGAGGTTTTTCATCAGAACTGGTTAATTATTCACAACCAAAATCCTAGTTACGAAAAGTAAAGAGACACAACTTGGAGAAGACATGACTGACAATAATTACATTTAGAAGGCCATGGTGGGTGAGTTACTAAACAATTGTATCCGATTTCTACTAGACTGGAACAAGTTGGAATAAGCTTAAATTTTAAAGAGAAGTTTTCAGGTCGAAGGAAGTAATTTGTTGCCTGAAATATATAAAACTATAATATTTTACCATAAATGGCTTCTCTTGGAACATTTCAAGAACAGAGTAGTCATATTTTCTTCATTCATTTCTGAGTTACCAAGAGGACAGACTTTCTATGGCAGTGAAATGCTGTAGTGGCTTTTAAAATTTTATTCTCAAGCAGATCTTCTCACACTCTGATAATTTTTCAGTCTCCTCTTACTGAATTTAACACAAAATTTAGAAATTTAAAGTATCTGAAGAAGTCACTTCCAAACAAGTTTTCTTCTAATGAATGGTTTCCAATCGTCAGCAAATATGCTCTAATAAACACATAATATAGCAATAATTCTTCTTAAAGATGGCATCCATGTCTCTGAACCTTGTACATGAGTATTCTGCTAATATTTGATAAGTACTGAGAAATGTGAAGATATACCTAGGAAGGAGAAAAAAAGATATTCATCCTAGGAGAGATTAGAATCCATTGTGTATTTATAATCTTGGATTAAGTTTATACATGTGAGGATTTTCTACAGTTGACATTTCTTGCTGGCTTACACCTTATATTATAATAATTCATTTGTATTCACAACAAATCCTCTACTTAAAGCACAAATAATCCTAAAATAATGAATGACTCTGATTTCCTACAGAAGTCAGAGTTAAAAGAGTTTTTTTTAATGTTCTAATTATATAATCTTAAGATTCTTGGCAAACACCACAGGAGAATTTCAGACTCACTATTCTACTATTGCTGATAAGTATACTCTCACTCTGTCCCATCAAGGTTTTCTTGATGGTTTTCTTGGTCCCTAAATTGCCATTCTTTTATTAAAGAATTTTTTAACTGGAAAAATTTTGTTATAATATAGGTCCACATAACTTTAGAGTTAGAAAAGAACATTTTAAAACCTCGTTAGAAGAACAGATGTTGAAGAAATGAATGACTTGCTGATGAGGAAACTGATAGCAAATTGAGGTAATGTAATTTGCCCAAGGTGACACAGCTTGTTCTAGAAGTAGAAAAAAGGCAGATTTCCTCTAGTATAGGGGTTGATACATAGTCTGGTAGTTCTTTCGACCATTCTACTTTGTCCAAACTTGATTTTCAATTTCTATGATGTGACTTGGGTCTTAGAACTAGGAAAAAACTTCAGGACAGCCCCTTATTATATATTACTGGGAGAAGTCACCGAAATTTTGATTTATCTTCAAATGAGTGATAATATACACAATCTAGCTAACTTTCAGAGATTGCTAAAATAAATGAGGTAGAATTAGAAATATTTAATCTGTGCTAGTTGTAAGGAGGCCAAGGAAACAAAACAATAGCCAATCCAACGTTGTATACTGTCATGTTTGCCTTCCATAACATTACATTTCTCTTTACATTGTGTTTAGGATGATAACATTTTCTTGCAACTGATAGTAATAGAGCCCAAGAAGCCAGGCAGAAATTAAGCTGTTACTACAAACAATTCAAGAACAGCCAAGATGTGCACACACAGATTTTCAGAAGAGTGAATAGGCTGCTTCTGAATGTGTTTTTCAATGAACTCCAAGGCACTGATGTTGTGAGTAGTAACTACAGGTACCTGTCTGACCTACGCACAAAAGTGGATCAGATTTGGGTACTCATAGGGAACTGCCTGGCATTTAAATTTAACTCCCAGGTTCATCAGATGTGATTGATTTCTTGTCAGCCTAATGAAGTATAAGCTTTCATTTTCCTTATTCATTAGCTTATGTAAATTCCTGCCAAAGTCCACTTATAGGCTTTACTTTGCTAACACATGAAACTAAGAGGCCTCCTGATGCATTTTTGCTTTGCAAGAGAGATTCCATTCCTTGGTATTACAGTTCATTATCTCTTCAATCATATTGACTTGTCTAGAATGCATGGTACACAGTGCAGGATCCAACATTTGGTGCAGAGTTAGTATATATATATTTATTGTGAAGACTTGTTTTCTGGGGAATCATACATAAAAATTATATGTTTAAACTCCTTTCATAGTTGTTGAATTTCAAACCAAATTTTACATAAAGTCTCTCATTTTACTCCCTGCCTCCTTGAAATCCTTAACCCTTGAAACCCTTGATAAGGAGTTTATTTCAAACCAAATTTTACATAAAGTCTCTCATTTTACTCCCTGCCTCCTTGAAATTATAAACCCTTGATAAGGAGTTTCTTCTCTCAATATCTTTTTTTTTTTTGGGGGGGGGTACTCGGGCCTCTCACTGCTGTGGCCTCTCCCGTTGCGGAGCACAGGCTCCGGACGCACAGGCTCAGCGGCCATGGCTCAAGGGCCCAACCGCTCCGCGGCATGTGGGATCTTCCCGGACCGGGGCACGAACCCGTGTCCCCTGCACCGGCAGACGGATTCTCAACCACTGCGCCACCAGGGAAGCTCCTCTCAATATCTTAATTCCTGTGTTTCCTCAGTCTTATTTAGAATATGAATTATTATTAAACCTTCCTAGATTGCCCTTAATGTTTTTTTCCTTTTTCTTCATATGTTTTAATCCTTTAGATACAGAATTTAATTATTAAGAAATCTCCTTCTTAAGTAAATGACCACATGTTGTAGGAATTGCCTTTCTTTTTTCTGTCCTTTCATGAATGCTGAAAGGAAATTCAAATCTCATTGTAGATAACAACTGCTTTATCCAGTTGGTTGTCTGTTGGAAAATCTTATGTTGCCACTCTATTTCAATCAATGGAAAACTCTTTCTTTTCATTGCATATACATTGTCAGGATGGCACATCTCAGACAGGAAGTAAACCCTCACAGAGCAGCAGCGCTTACTGTGAGTTATTTTGAACTTCTCCCTACCCTTGGTCCCCTCAGTTTTGTCTGGTTGGGATCTATTACAAAGAATAAAATGTATAAGAAAACTTATTTTTTTAAATCCTTTTTCTCGACAAAATGAATTTCTTATCCAGAATACATCATGAATACATTAACACCATAGCAAAATGGAGTTAAGGGAAGTCTCACCAAATGAGACCTTCATAGTGTAATCAAATCAGTATCATGAATTTTCTTCTCATGTATGGGTGACCTGGACCAATGCTCTGTGGACCTTGGGCTTCTTTCTTGAGGAAGCATAGATATATTTTTCTAAGGCTAAGTAGCAAACTAGTGAAAGAGCCTCTATTCTGAGGAGTTACAGGTTAGAAATAAAAATAGGTTAAGAAGTCCACAAGAAAATCATGATTGTTAAATCCTAATGACTGAGGGATACTTAATCATTATAAGCATAATGTACTTGTCGTATATGTCAGACCTTATGAAGTAAATCATATGGAGAATATTTACACCCTCCATTGAAATGACCTTTTGTGCTGCTGACTTTTGAAACTCCTGTCCTATTGTCCTCACAGCCCCAGAGATAACACTGGTCCTTACATAGAGCTAATGCTTAAATTAGTAATAAACAATCAAATAAATGAGTGAATGAATGAATGAAACATATTTCCTGAGGTTAAAAAATAATAATAAAAGAATTTTACAGACTCTAGCCAGATGGAAAATTGGTCTGACAACAGTGACAGTTATTTTGTTCTGAGGCCAAGAGCATGGAGGATAAAAGAAAAAGAACAAGTATGTTTAGAAAAGAGACACAAACCTAGAAACAAAAACCACTTAAAGGCATTTAAACTAATTATGTCATTTCAAAAGAGAAATTAACATATTCAAATTCACACTGACTACATGAGAATCTTCCACTGTGGGTGAGGAAACAGGTCCGGGTTTTAAAATTCATGCTGGAGTAATGTGACTCAAACAAAAACCGCAAGGGGACCTACAGACTTTTTTCCATCCCTATATGTGGCTGGCAGAAAGCAAGTCACCAAAAGAGAGAAAATAATTTGCTCTGAAAATAAAGTTTAACTGCAGTTTTCAACTCCAGTTAGTGGTTTGGCTTGATTATATAACCTTTCAGGAAAACAAATGGTATCATTTATAAAATGTTTAGCATTCTCCAAGCAGCACAAAAACAATGAGTAAAAAAGAAGAGACGTCAACAAGTAAATGTTAAACCTTACACCATATAACATCTCAATAATTGCACATGTTGGTGGGAGCTGCAATAAACACAGTCCATCTGTCACATTCCACTTAATCTACTCACAGAGGTGAAGCCTCTGTGAAAACCCACATTCCTCTCAAAGCTGTCAGAGGGGAATTAGGATGCTTATATTCCTGTCCCAACTCTGCCAGTGAGCATATGACAGTCATCAAGCTATTTAACTTCTCCGAGCTTTAAAGCCTGGTCTCTGTAAAATGAGAGAGTCCGAATGATTTCTAAGATGCCTTCCATCGCTAGACAGTATTTCGTTTTAGTTACAGAAATTAATTAAAAGGCCAGAATGCTTACCTACAGATTCACAAATAGTCAACAAAAATGATTAGTCTTTTCTCTTCATTCTAGATGCCATGATGTAAATTTGTCATTAATTCATCAGAATCAGATGAAGTAGTCCAAACTCACCATTCACATCTCTCTTTCTGGCTTTTTCGTCTTCGATGAAGTGACCTATCATTTATTCACTCTACCCTTAACTTTTCCCTCCTTTCCTGATTCCAAGCTTAGCTCCCCAAAGGAAAGTAAAAAACAGCTGGAATATATTGAATTCCTTACTAGTAAATTTTTATTAAACTTGCCCTAATAGCATGTTTGTTGTTGCTTTCGGTAATAGCTTTCGGTAATAGCATGTCCCAGAGACATAAGAATTTAAGATTCATATGATAGAGAACATAGCTGTTGGAATTCTGTTTAATTGATATTGACTTCCCAGTAGTAAACATTATTTTCATCATAGATATTATCTTCACTGTCATCATCTTTGCCATTAATCTCTGCACATCCTGTTTTTTTTCTATGATGTCTAAAAAGATATTATGCAGATTAGGCAAAAGCCAGGGCTTTTTTCTTGGCAACATAATTCCCTTCTTGGGAACCAACTGTCTGCTGAAAACTGAGTGGGAAATCAAATGATCATTTGCCTTTGGATTTTGCATATGAATGCTCTTGAGCTGCTATGATGCAAATGTAGAAAAATGACCCATCTCAAACAAGTCAGGTCACATTATCCCACTCTTAAGACTGAACCCCAGATGTTTTCTTAAGTGTCTGAACCTGAGAGTATACAACTGTTCTCTTTCTACTAAGGAAAGTGCAGTAAGAAATGAGATTGGTCTGTATTAGGTTTCATCTAAGTGCTTCCTGATTAAAAAGGGTTAGGCAAGTTAAGAAAAAGAATGAAAAGGTTATTGACACATCTCATTCTCTCCCTCGCCTTTCCAACTGTACTAGCCATATTTTAGAATGGGGAACACACCAAATTTAAACTTCATCTGATTCAGTTCATCAAGGCCGGTCTTGGTTGAATTTTTCCAAAACCTTCTCAAAAGCCATCTTTTGAATTCACACCCCAAGCTGCTGATCTGACTTCCAGTCTCAATCATTTTACCAAGGAGTTGTGACTGCCTGAGTGACAAGATTTCAGGAGCTCCAGGAAAACCAGCTGTTCCAAATGATATTTTAGCCCCAGCTGATGTATGGGTGATACTGTATAGAGCTCCACTTCTTTAATAAGATTTTTTATCTTTATGAAAATACAGTCACCCAGCCAGTGAAATAAGGTGAAACAAAGAAATAAAAGTCATAAAGGATTGAAAGGGAACAATAATGAGGCCTCCTTTCTTCACTCTCCTTAGTCTCCCAGGGGTTAACAACCCCAGATGTCGTCAGTTAGTTCATCCTTAGTGTATATGTTTGTTTCCCTAACTAGACAGGCACTTTTTTGGCCAAGAAACAAATATTTATTGAATGAATTTATAACCAATTCTGTTGAATTAACTCACACATTAGGCTCACACAAACATCCAAATTAATACATACAGACATATTCTGATAGACACTCTAACATAAAATAAACTCTTGTGACGGGTATTTTCCTAGTTTTCTCCCCATAGCTTTTCTCCTTAAAATAGAGCTTAATTTCCAACCCCTACCCCCTTGGGGAAGTAGTACATTAGTTAATAATACTATTTTCCTAGACTCTTTGCAGCTGAGGTGGAAATGTGACCCAGTTCTGGCCGGTAGATACTAGTAAAAGTTGCTGGTAGAGCATCTGTGAACCCTTGGTGAAGGGGACAGATGTAGACAGGCAAAATTCTTAAGCATAGAGAACATGTCTTAATTGTACCAACCCCTGACCCTTTCTTTCTAACTCTCCTTTCCTCCACTGACCAAGAAGTGTACCTGGCATACACTAAGTGCTCTACAAATGTACACAATTGAATCAAATTTAATGGAGTTCAGTTTTTGGTTTTCTTTTCAGCCCTGATTTTCACTCAGTATCTCAATATGAAGAGTGTGAAAGACTCTAAACTTGGTTTGGAGATTAATAATGAAAGAGATAATGTGGTATACTTTGTTATTACTAGCCAGACCTTGGTACCAACTACAAAATTTCTCCGATGGCTAGTGAGGGCTCTCTTGTTTATTAAACTCTTGATTTTCCCTGAGGGATAATCTATTCTGAGAAGTTCTGAGTACTTTACAGTTCACCAAGTTTCCTCGGACTATGCTTTTAACATTTCACTGATAAAAGAGCATCAGGCTGTTCATCTTCTGAGTGTACTCACAGATACCCTGTCCAAAGAGTCAGAATAGCATAACCCCAATTTCAAATGTACTGATTGGCCAATACAAATTTCCTTTAATATAGGTTAGGTTATTATTTCTCCCAAGAAAAGAGCACTAGTAAAGAATATAGAATAATATCATTTTAAAATATAAATATAGCCATTAGTTTGTCACTACTTTTAGCATAAATGGGGACATAATATTTTCAAATGAATATTATTAAAGTCTGGAAAGACTCAATACCAAAAAGAGAGGCCACTGCTTTGACTTCCCTGGTCATACCTTGTTAATTTATGCCTTTTATTTTTAGCATTCATTTCCATAACCCCCACTTAACATTTATCTGAGATATCTGATCCTTTCTTTTTGTATAATAAAGAAGACAAAATAACCAACTTCACTCTTGCTATTAGAGCGAGGTTCTCACTAATTGGGCTCATCTAAACTTTTAACAATCTACTTGGAGAAAATTTAATTGATAATTAAAAGCAATTCCGATCATCACCCCAAAGGACTTTTAAAAAATACATGAAAAGCATATGGCTCTTTGCTTGGATTAAAAGAAAGAGAAAGAGAGAGAAAAAGAGAATTTAAAAAAAAATAAGTACAATTAGGTAGAAAGACGATCTCAATAGCTTAAATCAAAGCTTACCGTGTTACTGAGATGAATGAAATCTATTACATGAAGTCCTCTTTCATGGCTAAATTAGCTTTTACACACGCATATTGATCACCCCACCTGCAGGAGCAACATTCCACGTGATTATTGTCTATCCAAACAGTGCAAATACCAAAGACTACCCCCTCAGAGGAAGGCCAATTAGACCTCCCTTGCTTTTCATCAGTAAATATACAACACAAAACAAGGTTCTTCAGCAGACAGACAAATGATACTTATTCTTCATAAACTTACATTCCTCAACAGGAACTTTTAACACAGTATCAGTAGGACCAAAAGGGGTCTCTTTATAAACTTAATGCATCATTTAAGCTCATAAATTACATGTAAATATTATGTGTGTGTATCTATGTTCATTTTCTTGAAAGAAGGTCTGAAGCTTTCACTAGATTCTCTAAGGAGTTGATGACCACAAATTTGAAGAATGACTTCCCTCTGTGAACAGGTACCACCATTGGGCCAGAAGAGCTAAGCAACTTCATCATGTCGGTCAGAACTCAGTGGGAAGCCCCTCTCTCCTAAGCTATTTCTTCTTAAACTTTAAAAATCACTAAATTCTTAAAAACAGCAGGTCTGGAATGGGGTCTAATATTCTTAATTTCCAACAAGCCCCCAGGGAATGTTGATGCTGCTGGTCCATGAACCACACTTGGAGTAGAAAGGTCTGTGCTTCATGTCACATAAGCCCTTAATCAGTCATAGGCTAATCAAAAGCAAATACTTACTGGACATCTATTTCTGCTTTATTGTGCTGGGTGTTGCAGGAAAAGAGAGGACATATAATTTTTGCATGAAAATTTTCACAATCTAAGTGCAAGTTTTAGCTAGATGAAGATAAATCAGCAAGTTATATCAAATTGGATATAAGTAAGCAAGGGATTTTGTGGCATAAATTGTATGTTCATAAGGGTTTAAATTAAAGGAAAGAAAAGCATAACTTCTAGAGAGAAGAATTAATGGAAAAAGGGTAGAATTTTAGCCTGAATTTGAAGATACTTAAGACTTAGGTTCAGGAAAAGAAACACAGTTAAAAAAAAAACCTACATAACCCTCATCTTAGCACCAGAAGTGAATTTAGGACAGTGAGAAGAGTAGCCTGATTGGAATAGAATTAGTTTGGGGACAGGGGAGAACAAAAAGGTAGCTAATAAGAACATCTACAGTTTTTAGGACTAACGTAATTATGCACATTATTTCCCACATAAAAGTTGAGTTGCATTGCCTAGTATCTAATTAGTTTTTAGCATTCAGTTCATGTTGGAAAGATTAAGGCAGTTTTTCACTTTTATGCATATGACAGCCATGGCACATTTGAAAAACCAAAGATAAAGCATTAACAATGAATCCATAAAGGGCATGATTGCGTTTTTGTTGTCAACTGCAGTAATTGGCTCCATTGCTTTGCTTTATTTTACTCACACTGTTTTCCAAAGTGTCTCACAAACATTTAAGAGAAATCAATTAGTGACTTATGCAACATTAAACTGCACAGAACTCTCTTATCAAAGGGTTAAAAATAATCTGGGGGAGAGATTATGAAAATTCTCATGAGAATAGGTTACATTAAATGATTTTCCTAAAGCAAGTGAGTGTGGTGCAGAGAGTGAACAAACCCTGGTTCTAGGCTCAGCTTTTCCACTAACTCTTATTTCACTAAGTTGTAACAAAACGGGTTGAATAGGTGTTCCCTGAGATACTATAAAAATCTAAAACCATGAGATGATATCACTTAAAGGTGTCTTCTACTATTTTAAAACATTATTGATGGACTTTCATTCCAAAACCAGACACCAGAGGGTCTGCTGAGTAAACAAGGAAAAAGTTTCTATTTTTTCATCTCCACAGTGCAGCCAAGGAGAACATTCATGATGGAAAGATTCTAAGCAGAGTTTACAGGGGTGGCAAGGTCCCTGCTTCCACTTGAAATTAGAAACACACCAAGGCCATGCCTAGACTTCAGATAAAGGCCTGACTGCTCTCTGAGGAAATCCAAATCCTTCGAGGGTCTAGGTTATCTTGCCCACTGTGTGTTTTGCATTAGGTTATGTTAGGCCCAAAGGTGGCCTTCCTGTCTATCTGTGTTTCACTGTGTCCCCTGCTCAAAACTAGGAACCAGAAATATCTCTTCAGTCCACAAACTGCCTCATATACAAAAGTTTTCGTAAGTAGCTCTCCTTAAACACAAACTCGTCGATTGGTAAGGATCCATGGAGATGAGAAGTAGTACATATTTTGGTGGCTGTGAAAAATGTGTTTGGTAGCACAAGGCTTTGTTGATTTTCATGGTGAGCCTCGAAAACCAGAGGACAGCACAAACCAGTGGGGTCCTGAGCAAAATAAGGGAGAAATCCAAAACACATAGGAATGTATCCAAACTTGGGGACATCCTGGACACAGAAATTAAGGTCACCCCCTTCACAGTTTCACCAGTGTCAGACTTGCATCTATTTCTGTATGGAAGATATGAACAGAATCAAGAGTCTTTGGACAGATGTGAAGAATAAGTGCTAAGAAATATGTGGCTAAGGAACACGGGACTGTCAAGCACCTAGTTCTGCAGGCTGTGAGAAGGATTTTTTTTTATCAGAGTTTCTGTTGTGCTATTAATTAACCTTTGTTAGAACTGGCACTGTATTCGATTGGATTCAGAAGAAAGGAGTGTACACATGGGTGGCTTGTGCTTTGTAACCTATTTACTGTTTTTATTGCTGTTTGAAAGAACATCATGCAAAATGGATCTATAAAAATCAAGATCCAAGGAGAATGGATCTGTTGCCCTGAGATTTTGCGCAGCATAGTCCAGCACCTGGTCACAAGCCAATTGACGTCAGCTGTAATATTTGACTTCACTAGGAGCCTGGCCAGTGAAAAAACTGTCAGATAAGCCCCAGAATTACTTAGAGCTCGGTCAGAGAAATGTTCTCTGGGCAAGAGCTATTTCTCCTCTTCCTCTGCATCCCACAGAGATGATCTGAGCCCAGCGCCTGCTTTGATGTCAGTAAGAACTTGGCAACCTGATCAGTTTCATGGGGAGCAGACTAAGACAAGCAAGAAGCGTAGAGAGGAGCCCCTGCCAACTATGAAAATTTCTAAAATGTAACTAAACACACACAGAGATGAAACACACAGCACTCACATACACATTTTGCCAATGAGAAATGGGATCAATATAATATCAATATTTTTCCTTCCCCCAATGCACAGATGTCATCAGAAACTATAGGAGAGTGCAGGCTGGAAATGAATACATCCTGTTTCACCAAAAAGAGAAAATAATTTTGGCTTTGAATAGCCAGAGTGAAGGAGGGGTAAGGAAAAGAGGTTGTAAATCCATTATGAATGTGGTGCTTGCCTTCATTCTTGTATGTTTCTTAAAGCTATACAATTATATTATGTTAATGCAATGTATAGGTCAAGTTATAATGGCAGCTAATGTGGTTACCTCTGACTGTGCAAGAGAGCATTCAGTAAAGCTGCTGACCCATCACATGCTATTCAGCCCAGCTTTTCCTGACCCAGAGTGGTTCAGGAGCAGTGTAAGGGTCACACAGTGACTGTGGTCCCGCCATCCACAGAGATTTCCTCAATTCCACAGGAGTGGCCTGGTCTCAGGCTTCAACATTAATGTATCCAGGCATTGCTTAGAACCAACCTCAGACGCTCTGATTTATTAATTAGGAATTAGGACTATCCATTTTGTACCTCTTCCTTTCGGGTTGTTCCCTTCTCTCTCCATTCTACCTCCACCACAAAAGACACACTATGGTGCAGTGAAAAGAAGGAATCGTTGCCAACATAACTTGACAATGAGGTGGGGGAAAAGTGAAGAGGGTCTTGTGTCAAGCAAAGAAAAAGTAAACTTTACCCTAGAGAAAGTAATTTTTGATTGAGAGAAGTAGAAAGTGGCATTTTTAGAAAGATTAACAAGGAATCTGCATGGAAAATTGATTCAGAAGGAAGAGGGCTGGAGAGACCAGTTTGGAGTCGATTATCCTAGACGGATGCAGAGGTGATGAGCATCTGAAGAAGGTAAAAGCAGGGAGAATGGAAATGGGGTCAGCATTCAAAGGATGTTTGTATGAAGACTTACCGATGATAGTAACAGCCAACACAAAAGTGGCACTTACTACACTTCTAAGTATTTTATGCACATTACAAGATTTAATTCTCTCATCCCTATGATGTGAATACCGTTAGGAAATAGAGGTACAGAGGGCTTAAGAAACTTGTCAAGATTACACAAGTCATTAGCAACAGAGCTAAGAAAAGAACCCAGGCAGTCTGTGTCCATATCCCAGCTCTCAACCAGTGTACTATTTATACTACACTGCCCTTCACAGTAACTAGTCATCTCCATATGATCTTGTAAGCTCTTACATGGTGGCACAAACAGGCATTATCAATTATTTTACAGATGGCAGGGTGGGAAGGTACAATCTTTGTCTTTACTATTGTAAAACACATGGCTCCTGGTCAGTGTATCAGTCCCCTTGGGGAGATGAAGCCTAGGTGCTGGCAGAACACACAATCCTTGACTTTTCTCTGTGATGGAGAAGCCAGTGCTTGAGGAGAATTGTTGATTTTCCAGTAGATCTAACTCCTTCTCCAGTGATGAGAAATATTGACCCTTTCAAATACACTTCTTGACTGCACCCCCTGCTGAGGATAGAAAATATCCACCAAAGGCAAGTTGAACATTTCACTTACTTGTGATGTGGCAGATTCCATAGAACCAGGATCAAATCATAATTGTTTACCCCTAAAGAATCCATTTCTATTCTAGCCCAATACCTGCATCCTAAAAGTACTGCTATTGACTTGATACATTAACTTCCATTTTACTTCTCATACAAACTAGTAAACAAACAAAGAAAACACAGAGCAAAACCCCGTCTCCCTCTTTTGGTATGTGACTCTGGTCCATTGTGGTTTTGCTGAGTATCTATCTGGTTCAGTTTAAAAGAAAGGCAGAAGACCCCTGGGATGGAATCACCAAAAGCTCAAATTCATTCATTTTGGGTATTCTATGATTTTGATGGATTTATTATATATTCCATTTTTGTCTTAAGCTGGTTGGGATTTACTTGCAATCAAAATTACTAATTCATTCAGACCTTATTAACTTACATCATTCTATTGACCTGGCCCAGATTTGCAAGCAGAGAATCCTACACACATCTTTCTTCAGCAGGCCTACAAGAACCAGGTGCCCCAGTGCATTCTTGGGCCAAGAGCTTCATCCATAGGGTGGAAGTTCAGAACGTGAAAACAGAGCTGTTAATAGGCAGCCATCAACACACTTAAGACGCCAATGGGTGTGGTCTAAAAGCAGAGCAGAGTTCATTACAAGAGAAATGAAGTCATTCTTGTTTAATGAAGAGGCACATCAGGAACATGAAAGTTGTCCAGCTTTGGGACTCATGAAAAGCCAAGGGGCACTAACAAATCTGGGAAGAACCGTTTAGGCTTATAACTGCTCTGAGTGCATTTGCATTGTCTCTGCCCTCAAGGAGCATTTAACCCAGTTGAATTGGGGCAGAAAGGAATTTTTAAGAGTCACCTAGCCCTTTTCCCAGAGTGCGGACAGAACTACCTACTCCGTTATTTAGAGAATCTTCTTTTTACCTTAGCACTGAGAAGTTCACTTCCACACAGGAAAGATGAAAACGGCGGATGTGTGTGTGCGCAAACATATGTATGTAGGTACTTAGATAAGAATACCCCTCACCTCTTCCAGAATAAATGTAAGTGGCTCACAAGGATATACAAAATACTAGCAGGGTGATGTCATATTTATCCTTCTGGAGTCTGCAGTTAAACTACGTGGGTTCACATCCCAGCTCTACTCTGACCTGGGAGCTTGGAAAGTCACTGAACCTCTCTCTGCATCAGTTTTCTCATCACTCTAATGAAGACAGTAATAGTTCTTATTATTAATAACTAGTACTGATGATAGCACTTATTATAGTAGCTATGACATAGAGTTTTCCTGATTTTAATTAAGATAACCCATAGAAGACACTTATTGCAGTGTTTGGACCTAGACTCCGCCCTCCACATGCTTGTTCTTACTATTGAAAGCCTACCTTTGAAAAAAAATCTCAATTCCTCCCCTAACAGCTAGAGGAAATACTAAAGTGTGCTGACCTTTTGTTTCCTCATATACGAAAAAGGAGATAATTGTTACTAGTATTTTGTAAGAATTAAATTAGTGCTATGTACTGAGCTCTTAACATATACCCTTGCAGGTAGTAAACACACAATAAATGGAAGTTGTTATTATTGTTATAAATATTATTATATTTAGCAATAACAAAATGGTGCAATTTAAAAGCAGGGGTAAAAAAGAATAATAAGGATGGAGATACAAAAATAAGCTGGGAAATTTGCTGAAATATATTTACAATGTCTGCGCACGGGTGTACCACAAAACTGGGTCTAGGTTTTTCTGGTTGTCACCATAAAATGGGAACCTTTGCAGTTACACAATCACTGTGTCTGCTCAACAAATACTAATAACTACAGAAGATAGAACTATGCTGGTTACTAAGAGCAGGGAGTCATCTCACTCATTGGTACTCTTAAAGAGCAGAAAACAACCTCCACAGCACCCTTGCAGTAGGCATTGCTGTGAGACCCATCTCTTATGCAGTGTGATAGCACCACACCAAAGTATAATTTGATAAAACAACTCTATAGGGGCAAAGGGTGGCAGCTGCACATCTCCAAGTACCAGCTCCTTCCAGATCATATTTTATCCCAAACTGCATAATATGGAAGAAATTCTTCATAATGAACTTCAAATTCTGCAAACAGTCCTTCCTAAATAGAGTCTCTCTTGACAGAATTTTTGATAAATTTGAGCAATAAGATTAAATCGGCAGGCTGACAGAGTGTAAGAGAGAGTAGAATTTTAAATCCTACTGTGATGGAGATCATATAGTTTCCCTTATTAACTAATTCTAAAACCCAACAACTCATTATCAGGAGGAAAGTCTAACTTGAATTCTATTAAAAGAGTATAAGCTGGGACTTCCCTGGCGGTCCAGTGGTTAAGACTTTGCCTTCCAGTGCAGGGGGAGCTAAGATCCTACAGGCCTCGTGGCCAAAAAAACCCAAAACATAAACAGAAGCAATATTGTAACAAATTCAATAAAGACTTAAAAAAAAAAGTCCACTTTAAAAAAAAAATCTTAAAAAAAAAAAAGAGTATAAGCCAATGCATACTTCTCTGTCCTCAGAGATGATGGAGAATGGTCAATATTACTGGTACAATGCCATATTATGTACTGGAAGGTAGCTCAAAATTTCCTTCTGGTCCTTTTGATACATGTGGTGACCATAAGTTACTTGTTTAGATGGATTCAGTGAGCTGTGATTTATCATGTATACTTATATTGAACTTTGGAAGATGAACTCATCTTACCTGTTGAATATGATTTACACAGATTATTGAGACAGAATATTTGCCCGGTTATCCTGATAGTAAAGGCAAAAGCACACACACTTCCTGCCAGATACAGTAATAAACACTTTATTCAGGCATACAGATTGCATCTGAGAAGCAAAGCTCTAAAGAGTTGTAACGAATACATATCTGTAAGAAGAGCTAGAAGTAATTCTTCTTAAACAAATATTATAACTGAGCATGTTAAACTCCTTTAAGCTTAGTTCAAGCTTGCTTAACAGTATTTACCTTGGGGCTGGATGTATTAAATTCTGAAATGCAATTCAAGTCAACAATTCAAATTCCAAAAGATCATGCTTGAAATGGAATGTTCTCTTTTTAGAACGTAATTTTTCAAATTGTTTTTAATTGGCCTGCAGATTTCTCATAAGCATTAGCTGAAAATGTGATGAACCTTGAGTCTTCACCTTGCTGAAAAAGAAAAAGTGTGATTTCAATATGCCTATCAATTTGCTGTGTAATAAGGCAAGATTGGGTGGATCTTTTCAGTTTTAGAAAAATTATTCTAATTTCCATGAGACAATTTGAGGCACTGTTTAACAGGCTTTTACCTGTCAGACAAAAGCACAGGGGGAAATTGCAATTTTTGGCTTCCCCCATGCAAATGACAGGAAGGAACACACTCCATGGTACCTCACTGACACAAGGGCTCAGGTTTGTGTAGCTGTTCTACTCTCCTTTCCAAGGCAGGGCAAAAGGCAACAATGGTTCTGCTTCAAAACGAAAAAGAACATAAACAGCAGCCCAGAAAAGAAGCCTCCAATGTTTTACCTACAAGAAACAAAGTAGTCTTTGCTCCAGCTTGGAAAGGAGTAATTCTCATGCTTTCTGAGGCTCACACCCCCTCTACCAAGTGCTCCTGGATACACAGATTCATTTCTGGCACAAACTCAGGTAGGAAAGGACTGGAGCTGCTGACCCAGAAACCAGCTTTTTTTGGCTGTCTTGGAGCAGGGACACAGTTATTGGGATTTCCTAAGCCTAAGCACATATATTTATCTGGGGAGTGGGGAAGGGGATATAGAAAAGTGTTTTTTGGTTTTTGTGTATTTTGTACTCAAAAATTTTTTTCTTTTGTATTTTTAAGTGCATGGTTGTTACACAAATCATTAGCAGGTCATAAAACCCCTTCTTTGTTAACAAATCTTTTTGGCTTTTATTCTTTATGGGTATTTGTGACTTATGGGCAAGGTATAAACACGAAATAAACAAGCAGCTCTCATGTTGTTAGAAACAGGACCTGGGACAGAGACTGAAGAGTGTTCTTTCCAAGTAATATTTGACGTTATAATAATGTCATTCCTAAGGTTTTGTCCAATTCCATTTCTGTCTGTGTCCCTCCTTCCCTGGAATTATGATTCTAGATAATTAGGGAAAATGAACATGTAATTTTTTTCTCTAAACATCTACAAGAGATTGTGTAAAAACCCATTCTTATTTTCCAAGAAAAAGTGGTAAATACAAAGAGAACACTGAAGAGCTTCCAGTATCATCTTCATCAGAAATATTAAATTTCATCAGGTAAGGTAAAGAAATGCTACCCAACTTGGGGAAATGGCCAATTATAGATAAATATGAAGAAATCAAATCTGGTCAGAGACTCTGAATCCAAGAATGGTAAATATAGTGGTAATAGGTATTTAAATACTTCCAGTTCCAGTTATCTATTGCTATTTAACAAACCATTATATATTTAGTAACTTAACACTATTTTATTATTTTCACAATTCTGAGGGTTCAGTGGGCAGATTTTCTGATGCTGTCTGTCACTGGGGATCAGTCATGTGGCTACAGTCATCTGACAGCTCGACTGGGGCTGGAAGGTCCAAGACAACCTCCTTCACACATCTGGCAGTTGGTGCTGGCTATTGGCTGGGGCCCCTCACTTGTCCTCCAAGTGAACATTCACTCTCCAGTGAGCTAAGTTAAACTTTTTCACAGCCTAGTATAGTCTCAGGGCTCTAAGATAGTGAAAGAAGAAGCAGTAAGGCCTGCCAAGATCTGGGCTCTAGAATTTGCACACCATGTTTTCTGCCACTTTCAGGTCAATGAAAATCGCATATTTGGCCCAGATTTAAGAGGTGGGTAAGTAGATTCCCCGTCTTGATGGGAGGAGCAACAACAAACATTGCAAAGAGCAAGATTCACTAGGGGTCGTTATTCTAACAATCTACCACATTGCTGAATTATTTGATTGAAATAAAATACATTCTATCAAACAAGTTTTTTGGTTTAAAAAAACCTTCCATTGTAGTCATTCAAGAAATAAGATAGGGGTTTCCCTGGTGGCACAGTGGTTGAGAGTCTGCCTGCTAATGCAGGGGACACGGGTTAGAGCCCTGGTCTGGGAGGATCCCACATGCCGTGGAGCAACTAGGCCCGTGAGCCACAACTACTGAGCCTGCGCGTCTGAAGCCTGTGCTCCGCAACAAGAGAGGCCGCGGTAGTGAGAGGCCCGCGCACCGCGATGAAGAGTGGCCCCTGCTTGCCACAACTAGAGAAAGCCGTCGCAAAGAAACGAAGACCCAACACAGCAAAAATAAATAAATTAATTAATAAACTCCTACCCCCAACATCTTCTTTAAAAAAAAAAAAAAAAGAAAGAAAAAGAAATAAGATAAAAATCTTGGTAGATGAGACTCTATCAACGTTACACAGATTATAATTTCTGGACGAGCAGTGCTTTCTGCTTCCAAAATGTGGCCATTAGCAGCTACTCTGTCTGTACATTACTTGGCACTTAGCAGAAGCTCAGTAAATTTTTGTTGAATGAATGAAAGAATAAATAATGATATATAATCCAATTACAAATACAAAAAATCAAATCAGATACAAGTTTGAAAAGCAGTTTTTTAATTCTTTATCAAGAGTTTGAATTAGACTTCTAGCATATCTGTGACTTCCCTTCTTTAGTTCCTTGCCCTTAGATATTTGATATTGAATAAATATTTGTTCTCTGTAAAATAAGCTGATGAATTTAGGACTTTTCTCTGAATATAAAGAACCATTTTAAGACAAAATTATTGATTTTCATTGATTCAGGATAATTAATCCATGTAATGTTAACATAATCTCTCTGTTTAAAAAAAAAAAAAAAGGCTTAAAGTTTATCCCAAACTCCTGACTTATTGTCACATCAACTAAAAAGTACCTGTTGGAACTGCAACCACCATGAGAAAAAAAATTGTTGTTTGGTTACCTACAAGAGAACTATAGAAAGGAACATTCTTTCAAAAATGATTTTTGTATTAATAAGAAACATATAGAGCACTAGGTAGTAAGGGTGGGATTGTTGTTGGGGATATGTGTATGAATATATATGTGTGTATAAATGTATATGGGTGTGTGTGCTGGCTATCCAGCTTTTGAGCACTCCTTTGAGTTTTGAGGCATCCCCAGTGAAACTTGGTGACAGGAAGCCAGTTACCCTCTATCCTCACTTCTGGCAGCTAAGATATGCACCTTCTACTCCTCTGGGTCTTAAAATCTTGAGACAGTGAAACAAAAACACATGGATAATTGATAAAATATTTACCACAAATGGCAGCAACATTCCTATGAGTCCATCAGGGTAATGGGAAGTTGCCAGGAGCCTGAATGGTGTTTCCTACCCAGATAGTTATGATATCTCGAAATTAGCTCATCCCCTGATGCTCAGACACCCTTAGTTCCATTATCAGAGCCTGTTTTTCACAGGTATCAAGTCTGTGAACCACCTATTGTCCTTCCAGGAAATTTTTTTCCCTACTTAATTTTGTTGCCTTCTGATACTTGCAATCAAGAATTGGCTGACAGAGGGAATACCATATTTTTATGTTTTCGTCATTTAATTTAACTCTTCAAACTAATTTTAAGTGAATCAAATAGATAAGTTGAATGAACATCTAAAATTCTACTACCTAATTTTGAAATCTTCACATCAGGGATTAATAGGATGTAATAAACTTCCTGAAGGATTAAAAATTTTCAGAGAATTTCTTTTGACCAGAATTGACTGTGGTATGAAAAAGAGCTATTGCATCCATATATACTTTTGGAGGTTTGAGGATACCAAGTACTAGCATATCATCCTCAGTAGAGCCTTTTCCAATGAGAAAAGACAAAGGAAACCAGATGAGATCAAAGCATCTGCTTTATTACTCAAAGCAGAGGACCCAGTCATTACAAAGTAATGCCTCTTCTTACACAAAATGCAGGGCAACATTGCACAGTGGAGAAAAGCTAGGTTCTGAAGCTACACTGGTTGGGTCCAAATTTGGTTCTGCCATTAGTACATGTGTGACTTTGATGGAGTCACTTTCCATCTCTGTACTTAACTTTTCTCACCTAAAACTCTATAGCCAAGGGTTGCATGAGGATTAAATGACTTAGTATTTGCAAAGCACATATGCTTAGCACATGGCTGGCACTACATGGGTTTACTAAATAACTAACTGAAATGCAAAAGTAAGTGCTGTTGAACTGTATAGCATCTTATATAATTGTATGTAATCTCAAAACATGTTATAAATAAAAAACACAAAAAAAGGCCTCTCCCTTTTTCATAGTTATGAAAGTTAGGCATTAAAATAGGATGAAGTCCTTGCTCAAGATCTGTAGGATAAAGCATTCATTCATTCATTTATTCACTCAACCACAACATAGTGAGGGTCTGTTATGTGTCAAGCACTATATTGCCCTTTATACTTGGTTGGCATGGAAGGCAAATTCAGAGTTACTGTCTTCAAGGAAGTTTCAATTAGAATTTCTTAGGTTTAATTTAATTTCTTAAATTTTCTTAATTTCTTTCCTTACCCTCAAATAGCTGAAATAATCAAAAAACCATAAGCGAGAAATCTATCTATTCCTTTATGCCCATCTAAAGAAGGAGTTTGCAATTTTTTTTTTCTGTAAAGGACCAGACAGTAAATATTCTCAGCTTTGTGGACCATATGTTGTCTCTCTGTCACAACTATTCTACTTTGCCATAATAGCACCTAAGTAGCCACAGACATTATAAAAATGACAAACAAAGACAGCTGAGGACCAGATCTGGCTCACGAGCAATTGTGTGCCATTCCCCACTCTAAAGGCTGGGGGAAATCCTGTCATCCTTATAAAAGAGTTAGTTACTCCTGAATCACAGGAGGAGAATACTCACCACCCATTTTATTTATTAACACATTGTCCCCAAGCCTTGGGCAATAACTTAGAACAGCTAAAATAACAGAAGAAAGGACAAAGAAGCAGAAACCTATAGACACCCTTTCAAGCCTTCTACAGTACATACTGAGCAGGGGAAACTTCAAATTCTGAGCTGCACATTTCAATATGTTGCTAATTATGATTAATTCCTTTTGTATTCATTGTAGGAACATTAATCATGATTAATTAATTTGGTATGAATGTGGATATAGCATTTAATTTCTCTCAAATTTCAGGGAAGCCTATATCAATGAAAAATTGAACAAAAATGAGTTGTAGAGAAAGGCAACAGAAAGTTTGCAATGCCAACCACAAAATGCAAGATGAAACAGTATTAATATAGCATTAAAGCACTGCTTTAATGCTATATTAATGAGTGACGAGTTCAGTAGGATATAAACATAGTATATGTGCCTCTTAGTAATACCTTATAGTGCATGAATATTTGTAGGAATATAAGAAACTCCAGAGCTAGGGAATGACACATCTCAGGTTCAGGCAAAATTGGTACTGGCTCTCTACTCCTCACCTCTGATCCACTTTCCAGAATTTCTGACAGAGTGACATTTCTCAATCACAGCAGAGAAAAATTCTCAGTTGAAGAGACTGAGGTCTGAAATTGTTTTTTTATAATTCTTTCTTTTACAAGGTCAAAACAACAGTTTGTCGTCCTCCCTTTCTCTGTCTAATATGCATACATTAGTGTCTTGGCAGAGTGTCAATTAGTGGAAAAACAATATCATTAATTGATCTGTGCCTTCCGTCCCTAGTGCCAAATCGATGGTTCAGTTTTTTAAAAGTGTCCCTTTTCTCTAGGTAATACCAGAAATTATATCAGGAATTACCATCTAGCACAGATTGAGAGTGGGAAGATATGAAACGTGCACAAACTAAATTCTATTACAACAATACTCTGAACCAATCACATTCTCTCAATAACTTTAATTGGAAATGTTAGTTCATTCCTTCCCATTTTCTGCTACAGTTGGTGATATTTTAAGGCCAGGCCTACTGAAAAGTTTCAAAACAGAAAAAGGAAAGGCTTGAACAATTAAACCCCAGGACAAACAAGTGCAACCAGAAAAGAAACAAACTGCATTTCCTTCGCTTCCTCTTTCCTTCTTCCCTCCCTCCCCACCTCTTTCCTTCTTTTCCCCTTCTTCCTTCCCTTTTCCCCCCTTCCTCCTTCCTTCCTTCTTTCATTCCTTCTCCTTTTTTTTTTTTTTTTTAAATCCATTTGCCTTCCCTACAACATAGCTTAGCTAGGACACACCATTCACATTCCAAGCCCACCTACTAGTTTAGGCTATTGTTGCCTCTGTAAGAACCAGCTCAGATATGGACTCCTCATATTTCTCTAGGTTGAGTCAGTTGTTCTGGTGCACCTGTGGTATTTCTCTCTCATCTCCATAGTCTGTCACGTGGGACTGGGATGATATCTCATATTACCTGTGCTTTAAGACTGCAAGCTCCTTGAGAACACGTTCTCACAGTCCCCAGCTCATCTTTGTGTCCTCTCTCCCAGTTCTGTGCCTGACACATGGTCTAGTCCACGCTTCACACGTTTTGTGAGATGGTTACCGCACATCCTGGACACTAGCTCGCCTCCCTTCTGCCTGTCTGCTTCTTACATTCGTCACCTCTCCTCTCTAACCCATGGGATACAGAAGAGAATTTTTAAAAATGTAAGTAGCATTTTTGCCAGGCTAATTTTCAGTTCAAACATTTGCAGCAGTTTGATATTTCATATTATTAGAGAGCCTAGGTTTTTCACGTTTGCTATCTGTCGCTTAGTATCATCAAAATAATTTCTATTACTGCTATACCCAAAAGAATGTGCACATGCTTCCAGATTATTGATTTCTCCACTTTTACACATCAGCTTTTCTTTTCCAACTCTTAGCTATTTCCTACTAAAAAACAAAGGAAACAAACCAACAGCAAGAACAATAAAACTGCTCAGACTTTCTGTTCTGGGACCCTGCCCTTGTTTATTTCTTATCGGACAAATAATTCCGTAAGTTGTCTTTCTCAGCTCTTGTCTGCTATCTCTGTTTGAATGTTGCTTTGTGTGTGCTCTTAAAGCCACAGCATAAGTGTGGTTTTTTGCTTCATTATCTCTATTACATATTCCTTAGTGGAAGTACAAGCAGGAAAGTTGTAGTTGTTGTTGTTGTTGTTTATTGTTTTGAACAATATCTTTGGGGGCAACATCTCTCCTGTCCATTCTTACCCAGGTGGTTGGGTGGAATTGATCCACCCCCAATACTAGATGTGGGCCATGATTGAGCCTTTTCCCCTGGCCAAGAGATTGGTTCAAGGATGGGGATTCAATCCTATCAGATTCAACGATTTAATAGAAGATATTTGTTGGGATTCTAGGGAAAAGGAGCTTCTCTCTTCTCTGAGACTTAAGAATCAGTCTTTCTTTTCTGGTTGGTATGTCGAAGATGTTCTATCCAGAACCACTGAGATGTATTTTGCTAGAGAGTTAGAGCTGCTGTGCCCAACAGAATCCCCTTTATGAAGGACAAGAGTGGATTGACTGCAAGAAATTATGCCCTTGGTGATATCATTTAAACTGCAAGAGCAAGCTTCCACTGAAGCCAACCTCTGGCTTTTTCGGATGTGAGACAATAAATTCCCATTATGGTTTAAGCCATCTTGCATTGGGTTTCCTGCCACTGAAAACTACAAGGTTTCTTACTGAACTATGGGTTAGCATAGAGCTGTATTTGAATCCTGACTGCATCACATTACAACCTGAACAGTCAAATAAACTCAGAGTCTGTCCTGGTTTTCCCCTCTGAAAAATGGAGATGACATCTACTTACTGAGTTTATATACCAGTAAGAGACATTTATAAATATCCTGGCTCATCAGGGGGCTCAACCAATGTTAGTTGCTGTTATCATTAGCTATCAATTTAGATTAATCTCCAAGTCCTAGTGCTTTACACAGTTACAGACACTCAATACAATTGTCAGCGAAGATTGTTCAAAACACACAGACAGATGTACATCTGTGTGTGTGTGCATGAATGCTCATATATATACGTTTCTATGCCACATGTCTGAAATGAGTCATAATTCACCAGAGGTAGGTGGCGAATAGCTATTTGCAAAGCTGGATTATAAATCTCTGATTTAATAAACCTTTCTAGAGCTACAGAGTTTTATTCCCATTTGACAAAGATCTGTAGAGCTTTTACCAACTTGTGACAAGAGGCCATTTTTCCCCACTTTGATGAGCTCATACTGTTGCTGGGCTGTACCTTGTAAATCAGGGGAAATCATCATACAAATTCTTCTGGAAGAATTGAATATGTCAGCTGATCTCGACCCCATTAATTTCCAGTTGCTCATTTTACACAAATTATATTAGTTCTTCCCTGGGGTGGGAGCCCGGGGGCAGAAAGAGGGAGAGGGTGGGAGGGAGAAGAGGTTAATGGAAAGCTACACTATGTTTTCTAGGTTTTCACAGCTACAGTAAGCACAGAAGGAAACCTCTTACCATGACAGATGTGTGGTTCAGACATTTCCGCTATGGAGACTAGAGACTTTTAGTCTAATATCAGAGACTCAACCTTGATTTCTAGATCTTATTGGTAATATAGTAAACACAAGCTTAGTCCTTCTACACCAAAAGGAGGAAATGTAGTCACTGTTTTCCCGGTGATGGACCAACACCAATGAGTGGAAAGCAGTATCAGAAGTGTTAAGGGGCAGATGGTTGATTGCACAATCATCTAGAACCAGGGCCTGCTAAGTGTTTACCACTCGGCCATGGGAATGAGGACAAGGTGCCGGGGACATAACCCAGGTTTATCTGATGGCTTGTCAGCAAACGCTGTAACACTTTCATCACCCAGGCTGACAAGTTTTGCCGAATCACGGAATAACTTGTTTTAAGGCATGCAGATGTCTGTGTGTGTCTTGTAAACAATCTGGGGGGTTGGGGAATCAAACGACAAAGGGCAGCTTTGCAGATCACAGCCCAGGATGATTGCTTGACAGGTCTGTGCCAACTCTGCTGGTGAACAAATAAAAATGAGCCATTCTCCTTCTCTGAGGACTCTGTATTTTTAAAGGGGGATAATAAATGCAAAGCTGTGCAAAGCCTGGCTGGGGGAAATGTGAAATCCATCTCCCATGATTTGCATAACATAATCAGCAGTGCTCTGACAATCAGGCTGGGGAGGCAGTTGGAACATGTGCTCCAGGGAGAGGTCCTGGAGCACAAGCCCCAGCGCGCCTGCTGCAAATTCTTGATCTTGACCCCTTCCCGGTGACTAGCACCCCTTAGACACTCTCCCTCCCCAGAGTTGAAGACCGCTAGAGCTGGCACCCTCTCCTCACTGGTCCCTCCACAATAAGTGAGGACCACCCCACAATAAAGTCTGCCTGCATTACCTGTTCCTGTCCCTTGAAAGAAACTGACGTTTGTCCAACGCATATCTATGTGCCCGGTGACATGACTGAGGGAGCATTTCACACCATTTCTTGCTTTCTGCATGAATGACTCATTTTTCAGGGATGCCGTTCTGGCCATTTCAGAAGGTGTCTCGAAACGAAGGTAATTCATATCATTGTAATTCTACAGCACGAAGTGCTACAGGGTCCATTTTGCATTAATGTTTCCATGGCAATCAGATACTTGACATTTTATTTAAACTATTAATCTAGAATTTCTCACCAACCTATGAGAGGAAAGTCAAACCACACGATTTCACTTCTGGAACCAATACCAAACCAATAGGTTAGTTGCATAATTAACTTTCATTGTTTCAAAAAACCATAGTCCCGATAGGTGCTAAATACATCACAGAATTTAAGCTCACCCCCAAATGCTCCCTTTGGGGCCTCCTTTTGTTGCTTACATTCAAAAGAGATTGCACAGGCTGGACTGGGCTTCCCAAGGCCACCCCCACCTCCCCCTTGCTAGGGCCCTCCACACCAGCCCCTGCACACTGAAACTCTTGAGTCAATTCAAACTGCATATGATTAAAAGATGGAAATATTCCCCATGGACATTGGGCAATTTATTTGTGAAAAAGATTTAATGAAGAATTTCAAAGCAGCCAGTGCCCTACAAAGAAAGCTCATTTGTGAATCTCTATGTTCTCTCTGCTGCCCTGAGCACAGCAGAGGGGCGGAGGAGGAACCAGTGCCCTGCAGCTATTGCCAAGTGTATCACATGTGAGTTTCTCAAGATATAAATATTCCCAGGCAGCTAAAGGCATTAGAACAGGCTGCATTTAGATGGTCACCTCTAGGCTGGGTTTCCCCTAGCCAATTTGGGAGAGAGGCTGTCTGCCTTCAGTCTGCTTGCTCTACCTTCCCAGCCCTTAATGGTATCCTCTGACCCAAACATCCCAAGACAAAGCCACAGAGTCTCTTTCCTGAAGGGCTCTGCTTCTTTCAGCATCACAAAATGACCTTGCTCGATCTTCCTATCATTTAGTATTTGGATTCCAGCTGACACAAACTCCCCACACTCATACAATAATAGACAATAAAGGATAATAAAATTCAGTTTCCTGGAACATTGAAGCTTCAGAATAAGAGGCATTTGAATTCGAATCCTCCCTTACTAGCTGTCTGACCTTGGACAAATTATATGAAATCCTTGGGCCTCATGCATCTCAGATGTAATTTGGAGAAAATAATTTCTCACTTAAGGGTTTCTTGGTGTGTGTGGACTTAATAAGATTATGAATATAAAGCTCTTAAATCCACTTTAAAATGCTGGTTATTATTTGTAGCAGAGGAAACAACATTGGACACAACATCTTGACCCAAATAAGTAGACTTTAATGCAGAACTGACAGGACCCTCCAAAGTGCAAGAGAGGGCCAGTCAAGGGGATGCCTTTCAGGGCTCTTCAAATTGCCTCAAGGAAGCGCTACCCACAATGCAATATGATCTGAATCAAAACTACTGCAGAATTTTTGTAGAAATTGACAAGCTGACTTTAAAATTATATGGAAATGCAAATGACCTAGAACAATCAAAGCAGTCTTGGAAAAAATAGCAAAATGGGACTTAAATTGTCTGATTTCAAGACTTACTATAAAGCTACAGTAATCAAGAGTAGTACTGGCATCAGGGTCAACATACAGATCATTGGAACAGAATAGCGAGCCCAGGAATCCACCCATGCTTAGATAGTCATTTGATTTTTGACAAAGATGCCAAAGCAAGCCAACTGGGAAGGAAAAGTCTTTTTAACAAATGTTGCTGGAATAAATGGATATCCATATGGAAAACAAAAACAAGACCCACAAACCCGCATCCTACCTTATTCTGTACAGAAAAATTAATTCAGGATGGAACATTTCTAAAGGTAAGAACTTTTAGAGGATAACACAGGTGGGTATCTTCATGAATTGGGGATAGAGAAAGATTTCTTAGGTCACAGAAAACAATACCATTAAAAAAACTGGTATATTTGGCTACATCTGAATTTAAAACTGCTTATTTAAAAAACCCAGTTAAGAAAATAAAAGGTAAGCCACAGACTGGAAGAAAATGTTTGCAAAACGTATCTGACGGAGGACTCCATAGCCAGGGTATATAAAGAAATCATACACCTCAATAATAAAAAACACCAACCACTCAATTAAAAATGAACAAAATATTTGAAAATTTTGCAAAAGAAGACATACAAATGGTCAATACACACATTAAAAGGTGCTCAACATCATTAGTCATCAGGAAAATGCAAATTAAAGCCACAATGACATACCTCAAAACATCCATGAAAATGGCTAAAATGGAAAGGACTGATGACAGCAAGTGTTGGCAAGATAATAAAGGAACTCATACATTGTTTGTGGGAAAATTGTCAGTCACTTTGGTAGAAGTTCTGTAAGTTTCTTGTAACACTAAACATATGTCCTATAACCCAACAATACCTATAACCCATGATTCCACTTCTAGGTACTCACCCAAGAGAAATGAAAACTATGTTCACAAAAACATTTGTACAGGAATGTTCATGGACGCTTTATTCATAATAGCCCCAAACTGGAAATAACCTGGGGGTCTGTCAATAAGATAATGAATAAACTAATTATAGTATATTCACACAATGGACTAATACTCAGCAGTAAAAAGAATTAACTGACATATGCAACAACATCAGTAATCTCAAAAACATTATATTTGAGTGGAAGAAGCCATATACAAAAGAAAATATACCATATGATCCCATTCACATGAAATTCTAGAATAGGAAAAACTAACCTATGGTGGAAAACTGTGTAACAGTCATTGGAGATGCGGATTGATCTTTAGAGGCATGGATACCATTATCCGGATAGACATTTGGGTTACGTAGATGTGTGTGTTTGTTAAAAGTTAGTGAAAATACCCTTGAGTGGTACATTTCCTGGTATACAAATTTTATATCCAAAGAAAAACGTTAAACCTTGAATTTTGGTTAACAATATGCACACTGAAGTGTTTAGGAGGAAGTATATGGCTGTCTGCAATTTCCTTTGAAAGGTGTAAAGAATCAGATGGATATAAGTGTAGGTAGAGCAATGGATAGACCAACAAAATATGTGATAAAGTAAACACAAGGAAATGTTAATGGTAGAATCTGGAGGGTGTTCACTAGAAAATTCTTTCACCTGTCTGTTTGAAAATTTTCAAAATAAAATGTAGGGGGAAAAAGTATTACTTACTGTTTCTGTTTACTTGCAGTTACTTTAAAGAACTTTCCAAAGGCACGTTACATGCTTTGGTGTTTAGACTGATTAAATTCTACATGTTCATTTATTCAACAAACAGTTTGGGGATGGGTGTTCTGCTCTATAGTGGGCACCAAGATAGGCACTGGAGAGCCAGTAGTGAATGAGATAGTAATAGACTCTGCCCCATGGAGCTTCCATTCTGGTGGAGACCAATATATAATGAGCCAATAAATAGACTAATTACAAGTGGTGATCTGTTATAAAGGAATCAATCACAGGGCTGAGACTGAAGGGGGCTGCAGGACAACCCATCTTATGTGGGATGGACACAAAGAGCCAGCCATGTAAGCTGGGGCCATTTGGAGAGTCAAGAAGAGCAATCCAATGGCAGGTACAAGGTGTGCGTGACTCTGGGCACAGGCAAACAGCTGAAAGGCCGGTGGGGCTGGCCGGGGAGAGGAATTCAAAATGAAGATGGAGAACCAGACAGGAGCAGGATGAACGGGGCTTTATAATTCATGGTAAGGGGTATTCTAAGTGCAGTGGGAAAGCGAGAGTTCTCATCAGAGCGTGACATGATTAGATTTAGGTTTTAAAATCAGTGTCCCTGTTATGGTGGGCATGCACTCGATAAGAGTGCTACAAGTCCAAAAGGAGAGACCAGTTATAGAGCCTGGGTGAGAGACGGCGGTGGCCTGGATTAAGGTGGTGACAGTAGGGTTGGAGGGAAGTGGGTTGCTTCCCAATGTGCTGGGGTCGGAGGCTGAACCTGCCTGTTCTGGTTCTAGATACGTACACATACATACATATATGAAAGCAGAAAGCAGACTCATAACTAAATGTCATAATGATGCCCTGAAGTCAGGAGGGAAATGAGTTTGTAAAAAGTTTTTCAGTCCTGCTGGGAGGGAGATCGGGGCAGTGGAGGTGAGGCCTCCTTGTTCTCATCTTCCAAACCAGCAGTGCTGGTGTTTTTTGTCATCCTATTACTATGTTAGTGGGCTGTACATTAAGATCTTCTAAAAATTAGTTAACAAAAGTAACCGTTAAGAGTCTTGTTTGTGTCCACATGGGCTAAAGAGGGGTGCTTTTAAAGTCATCGGTATTACTATCAGTGAAGCTCCGTTAAAGACCACTGCTGTTGGAGAAAATCAGAGTCTTTTTTGGTTGGGTTTAAAACTAATCCTCCAGATTGCTTGTCAGTCTGTATTAATCAAAATCACTAGATAACTTCTCAGTACTGTTCCACTTTGCTCACATAGACAGTCATAGTATTTCATCTTAAAAAAAATTGTGAAATAAAAACATCATGGCAATCTGGCTCCCACATCTGTCACCGTGCTGTTGGCCAGGGCTAATTTGGCTCATTTGGTGAAGTTAGTTGGCCAGGGCCGCAGCTCCACAGTGGTCATACTTCATCTTCCACTCTCAGAAGCTTTCCCTTCTGAGGACAAGCTTCTCTGTGAGAGAAGCTTGCAGGGCTCTTCTTCCCTTTGAGACCTCTAAATCATATTTTTAAACCTGGCTTTGTCATGGTTAGGACCAAAGACTGACTAGTTTATATACAAAGAACTTACTGCAATTCTGTTTACCCTTCTACTGTGAGGAGGATTCATTTCGGTTGAAATGAGAAACCTCTGTCTTAATTGGATATGTCAGGAAAGAAAGATATTAAACCAGGCTAGATATGTAAACTTGTTTTCATTAGGTAATTGCCATTGGAGTCTTAAAGAAGGTAAAACAACCCTTCCTCAAACAAGCAAATGATCACTCTACAGCACGCAAATGATCACTCTACAGCACGCAAACAAAAGTCTAATTCATGGATGCACCTACTGTGTCTTTATGCCTCACTATTCCTTTCTGTGGGCCCAATATACTTTTGTGCAGAGCCCTACCTCATATGTCAAGGCATACAGTGACCTTATAGAGAAGGAGGCTGGCTACCAAGTGCAGTTTTCCACCTAGAAGGACCCTCTTACCCCTCCCTGGGAAGGGTCTGTGCTGCTGAGTTATTCCCCTGATAAAATACAATGGATTTGCTCTGAAACATCTGAGGTTTACCTCATGGTCTCCCTTGCAACCAGGGTACCTGCCCGCTGGGTGGCTTAGCTGTTGTTTGGAGAGTCGTACACACAGGGATTGGAAAAAGCTCTTTGGTTTCCTCTCCCTTGCAGTCCAGGCGAGGTAGCAAAGGTCATGCATCCCCCATTGTGCTTGTGTTCAAGGAAACTGCAAAGTTAAGAAAGAACAGGGGCTATCAAGAGGGACTTCCGGGACTTTCATTTTTAACCCGAGTTGAAAACACGGGGGCTTGCAGACCTTATTGGTAACCCTTTAAACTGAAGTCAAAGGGTTCAAAAAGAAAAGGAAAGTCTGTGAAATATATTCTAAAGGCAGAAACCACAGTGAGAGAGGGAAGTAATATGTGATTTGGGATAGATGCCTTTGACATATTCATTGATCTCAGAGACTTGCAGAGTGCTGATAGCACTCTGGCCTCAGGGTGAGGGGCCTTGCCAGCTTCCAGATCAAAGGAGCGCCTAGGTGCTGAATCCCTGGCGTACTCCCAAGCAAAAGTGCCTGGAGCCACATTTGCTAATTACAGGTTGTGTTCTGCTGTTTCCAAACAGGGTGAAAGTGACAGAAGTTTAACTGTGAATAATTACACACTTGAATAAGTATGTGATTAGCACTATTTGTTGTGGTTGGGACTGGAGTGACGGGACAAGAATGGAGTGATTGCATTATTTACAGCTTAATTGTAGACAAGTAATTACTTGTGTAAACGGATGGTGTGGGGTGAAAGAGGACCTGCAGAAGAATGTAGATGATCTGAAATTCAACTTCTTAAACCAGTCACCCTGGCCCCCTCCGCCAACCCCCTCGGAGCTTGATAAAGAGAATCAACTATGCATTTCTTGAATGAAATCCTTTAGAATGTTAAATGTCTTGTTCAGTCTAAGCAAAGGATCAGCAGAGACATTTTTAAAAAATCTCAGCTTCGAAAGTAATAAATCACAAATGCCACCTAGTGGTTCTTTGTATCCGGTGGCTGCATTATCTCTAAGTGTAGCCATAACCCTGTTCCAGTGAGGATTTTTCTAGTGGAGGAAGGGGTGTTCTAGTTGTGGAATTGAATTGAACGGACCAGAACTCCAAGTCCATCACTTCATCCCCAGTTTCTCTCCTTACCCCCGCCTGCCTCACCAATCCGCCTTAAAACCCGCCTACACAGATCACCATAGTCTGAAATTCGTCTCCACTTTACACCATCGTAACTTCTACAGATACAGTGGAAATTTGACGGCAAATCACTTTGTAGTTTTTCCTTTCCCCAAGCCACTAAAATAATAAATGAAAAAGTCAACAGTTTTCTTGATTTGGGAGTAGACTCATGGCTGTGTTTCCCTGCCTCTCACTTCTCATTCACCAGGTGGTTTAAAGCCACTTTCTCAATTACTACACCCTTCGTTTCAAGTGTTCACATCTAGATTTGAATGCAGAGGGGCCCTGGTGCTAAAAACTCTCCCAGGGAAAGTGCCTGTTTGCTAAGTGCTTTGGAGGGGAGGAGCAGAGAGAATAATTTTTTGTTAAGCCTTGTTTCTTTTCACACGCTCCCTCTCCCTGAGCTTCTTCTCATGATTTCATTAAATAATAAATAGAAAAATCAATTTTCCTTAACAGGTCAACATTGTACAAGTAAAATTCCTTGAACAGGGCCCAGAGGCTATTGCCGTAAGCCCAACAGTACAAGCTGAGCTGAAAGCTGCCCTGCTGTGTGGCTCTGCGCAGATGCCATCTTCCACAACCAACAGGGTTGCCTTCAGAGCCTCTGTTTCTCTGGTTGTAACACCAGGAAAAATTGTAGTGGTGATGCGCCTGTCTCAGGCCACCAACCTAAGGTGCCCTTTGTATCAGGTGGTCACTTTCCATTTGAGACAGCTACAATTTCATATACAGGTTGTCATTTCCGACTGTGGGTCCATTTCCTTGTGTGATTACCACTCTCAGCAGGATATCTGTGCCATTCCCTTTGTGAGACACTCCCCTGCCGGTGACCAGGGCGACCTCTCTCCTTCTCAGGACTGCCTGCGCAATCCCTGGATCCTATCACCCCTCAAGCACATCACCCTTAGATGACGTATTAATGATGCTTCTTTATTTTCTGTGTTTCCGATGCTTTGACAGTTGGGGCTTTGCTGACACTGTAGCCAATCCCTAAAATAGTAAACAACTCACCTGCTAGAGGACCTTTCACATGCAAACTAACCAATCCAGAGTCCACACCCTCCCCCGGCCCCTCTCTGTTAGGTTCTTACACTCCATCCAGGCCACTATCCCCACCTGCAACCCCTGCCCTACTACCAGACAACTAGACACAGTCTTATACCCTCGAGCCCACTGGAATTATTCAAACTATCCAATCCTAAACCTGCTTACCCTGCCTTGCCCCATTCCTTCCCTCAGGAAACGACAATAAAAGTTCACGTCCGTGCTTTCCCCTTCCTCCCCCTGCTTCCTGATCAACCGTGGTGCATCCTGGTGTGACCATGCACGGCAGGCGTGGCACGGCCCCTCCTCACGGGAACTGTGAATAACAACCATCTTTTCAATGGCACTAGACTCCTGATCTGTTGACCTCACCAAACCTGAACGATGACAAACATAAATGTTAATACGGATAGCCCTCATGCTTCTCCAGAATGCTTATTCCAGGCTATTATCACTTTTTCCTTTTTCCTGGGAGCTCTCATCCCAAATGCTCATTGAACAACACACCCATCTTATAGTAGGGAAAACTCATTTCATCGGAAAACTTGTTGTGCTGGGCTGCCACATGCCAGCTTATTCTTAGCTGTTCTCCTTGCTCTGTCACAGACCCCATTCTGCCCACAAGGGGCATATTTCACTCTTTTTAAAAAAACAATTTTATTGGAGTATAGTTGATTTACAATGTTGTGTCAGTTTCTGCTGTACAGCAAAGTGAATCAGTTATACATACACATACATCCACTCTTTTTTAGATTCTTTTCCCATATAGGTCATTACAGAGTACTGAGTAGAGTTCCCTGTGCTGTACAGTAGGTCCTTATTAGTTACCTCTTTGAATATGTCACTCTTAAAAATACTGGCCACCTCAGCCTACTCTGCCTACCCAAGGGCGTATCTCTTTTCTTAGAAATGGTTGGCCTGACACACATACTCTTAAATTCCCTGCTAATTTGAGAATGACCCTTTTGGAACTATTTTTTATCTTCTTCACTTCACCATTCTGATTTCATGCTTCCGTTTGTTTTGAAATATCTAAAATCGACTTCATATTTGGAAAAACAGAGACCGGCCTTCAGCCAAAGAGCAAAGGGCTGAGGCGGAAATGTCAGGATGAAAAAGGAAGTTTGCTGGAAGGCCAGCTTGGAGCTTGGCCCCAGCTCTACAAAGGACCGGCAGAGTGAGTCTGGCCATGTCACAACTAATCAAAACCTTATGTTTCTAAGTGCAAACTGAGAAGCTGAGTTAGGTGACCATCCTTGGAAGGCACACGGTGCACCCTTAGGAAGCAGCCCCTCCTGGTGTAACCTCTTTGGGATAATTCCAAATATGTCAAAAAGATACACACTCCTGCCCTGAATGAAAAATCTCTTTCCAACATGCTCTTTGCCTTCCATGTCGTGATGTCTTCTCATTTTCAACTTTTGTCACCCATACGCCATTGACCCTACTCCCTTCTCCATTACTGCAACTCCTTGCAAATTGGACAGACGTTAGTGCCCCAGGAGTGACCAGCAAATCTGGCTGAATTGCATAGCTGGTTCTCAGGGACCCAACCTAGGCAAGGAGTCTCCAATCATCCCATATCCACAGGGACCTCATTTTGGATTTGTATCCTTCATGAGACAGACAAGGGTGCCGTTCATGTCAGGGCTGATTCGGATCATTCTTTCCAAATGATGAAGTGAGCAGCACTTCTTAGCTCTTCTTCATCCCAGATCTTCTCCAGTCAGTGTTTTCTGTGATACAAACACCAGCCCTATTGTATACATTGCCACTGCTCCGGAAATTCTATTCTTACCATAATGCTTTCCCTCAAGCTGTGCTTTCTAAAACCATAGAAAATGTGTGCTTTGACTGAAAGCATGTTGAAGGTTGCTGGACATCAGCATAACCCTAGTCATTGCCAAAAAAGTTCATTGAATAAATAAAGGGTGTTTTTACTTTCTCAGCTGTGTTAATAGTGAGCAAATAAACCGTCTATCCTAAAGGAACTAAGCCTATTGTATTTTTTAAAGTTAATATATGTTAGCTATTTTGTGGAAGGTTGGGAGGATGGTGAGAGGCTTTGGGTTGTCTTTTGCTTTCATTTTATAGCCATGAGTGCAAGATGTTCTATCCCTCGTCACTTGAACAGCCAGCCATTACACACACCAATCAGAAGAGAATGCTAAATTGCTGGTGACTGCAACGGCATAAGCTATGTTTAATCATTTACTTTGAATCTCTTTAAGATGATAATACCCTAGCCTACAAGAGAATCAATAGGTTGCATTAAAACAGGATTTGATGTCGCATAATACAATATTTAAAAGCACAATGGAAAAGATTCTCACAAGAACAATTCAGCCCTAAGTAGAGACAGATGATGACTACTATGATTTCCACTCTCCTGTTTTTAAAGGAGAAGTGGTTTCTTTTTTTTTTTGAAAGGCATATTTTTGAGAATGTTCTGTTCTATCAAAAGTTGTAAATGCCGTGAGACCATTGAGCTTAAATGCTTTTAGATTAGTTTTTAAAGAACCATATAATACGCCCAGGAAGCAGGACAGTGTGATCTTAATCCTCATTGTAGTGAAGGTGAAGCTCAAAATGTCATGAGGTGCCATGCCAAAGCAACAAGGGAACATCCCAGGGTACATGTTGATGGGAATTATCACTCTTCCTTACTCATTTTCTTCCTCCAGTCAAAACAGCAGGGTCTCTGGCTTGAAACTGGGCTAAAAGGAACAGCATCAATTCATGAGAGGATGAATGAAGGGGGAGTGGAGTGGAGATCAGGCCACCTCTACAAGAGCTTTTAGGTGGTGAGTCAAATGGCTCTGCACCAAGCAAATTGGGGAAGCAGCTGAGCTCATCAGGGGAGTTTCTAAGGCATGTATCCTCCAAGGTCCCTCTAGGTACTCCTCTGATATTGCCAAGTATTTGGGTTGAGTAAAAAGAGGACTTACTTGACTGGGATTCAGGTTTGGCCACTAATTTTCTGAGTTTAAGGCTTCAGATCTTTTAAAATTGTGTACAAAGCCATTTCCTCTCCCACAAGGACTTCCTGGTGTTAGTGAATCAATGGCTCAGATGTGCTTTGAGTTCCTTGGCTAGGTTTTAACATCCCAAGGTGTTACTCTCTGTGTAAGATTTCCTGACTCCAGTCCGTTCAACAGCAGTTACACCCAATGACAATCTCTTTGAGCTGGGACAGGTAGAAAACTGGGATTTCCTTTGTTCAACCACTCTATGACCTACGGCAGTCTGGCACAGAATGGTGTTGTGGATGGATGAGCATCTGTTCTTATTTACAAGGATGCTATAGAGTACTGTCATGCTCATTTCCTACCTCCTGGGACTTTTGTGAGGTTTATCATGATTATTCCAGCAGTGCACCAGAGAAGACAAGAGTTTTGGAAGTATAAAATATATTTAGTGTTTGCTGATGACTAACAGTACTTTTGATTTGCCACTTACTTTAAATTTGTAATTTTCTTCAACATGGAATTCATGCTGAATGTGCTCAGGAGGTGAAAGTTGGTGAGGCCAATTATCTCAACATTATTTTGGTGATATTTTTTTTTAAATTTAATTTTATATTGTTTAACTCACAGGTGCACAAGAAGCTTGTATATAACATCAATAGACACACTTTCAGTGTGGTTCTCCTTAGTTAGGATGTTGTCACTTCCCTGATCTCTATTCTCTCTTCTCTTTTCATCTGCCTTTTCCTCGGTGAGCTTTAATCTACATTCATGGCTTCAGCTGAGCTCAGATGAGAATATACAGCATGATGTTCCATAGCTGCCAACCAAAGAGTAAACTTTTTTTTTCAAAATAAAATTTGTTTTTCTTCTTCCTAACTTTGGAATTTTGTAATTACACTGAAATCTCTCTTTCACGTCCCCAAGGTCCATTTAATTACCACGTTGTGATACTCTATCTACTAACCATCACAGATATCCATTTTGTCCTCTCTCTCCACACTGCCACTAATGTTGGGGATATTGTAGAAGCTTCCTAACACTTCTACTGACTCAGTCGCGCTTACTTCCAATCCCTCTAGTTGCTGTCAGAGTAATCTTTCTAATACAAAAATCTCATCATGCTTAAAATCCTTCAATCGTTCCCCGTTGTTTTCGTGCAGAATCTGTTCTGACTCTTCTGTCCATTTTCATCTCTTGTAACTTCCTAATACTCACATTACGCTCCCAGTCATACCAAAGCACTTGCATTTTAAAAACAGTCATGTTGAACTTCCCTGGGGGCACAGTGGTTAAGAAACCCCTGCCAACGCAGGGGACATGGGTTTGAGCCCTGGTCCTGGAAGATTCCACATGCGTGGAACAACTAAGCCCGTGCGCCACAACTACTGAGACTGCACTCTAGAGTCCACGTGCCACAACTACTGAAGCCCGCGTGCCTAGAGCCCGTGCTCCGCAACAAGAGAAGCCACCGCAATGAGAAGCCTGTGTACCGCAATGAAGAGTAGCCCCCGCTCGCCGCAACTAGAGAAAACCTGCGCGCAGCGACGAAGACCCACCGCAGCCAAAAGTAAATAAAAATAAATAAATACATAATAAAAACAGTCATGTTTTTTCATGCCTCTGCCCTTGGGCCAATTGTTCTCTATTTCTAGAATGACTTTCCAACTACCTTGACTTATTATTATTATTATTTTTTTAGGATTAACTGACTTGCCTTTCAAGATTCAGTTCAGTTATTTCCCAGAGATTCAAATCAGAAGGTCTTCTCGGAATTCCCTGATCTGAGCTAGATGCCTCCAGTTTTGAATTCCCAAAGTACCCTGTGCACACCTGTCACAGCAACTATCACACACTGTTGTTTCACAGTATCAGCCCTCATGTGTCTCTCTCTCCACTGCACTATGGACTCTCAGAGTGCTGGTTTTCACTTTTCTTTTTTAATCTTTTTATTCCTGAAGTCTAGCCTAATACCTGGCACACAATAGGGGATAAAACTAAGAAGAAACTTAGATTCTGAGGGAGATACACTTCCTTTTCCTATAATGGAAAGTACATTTTGCCTGTTGTAAAGAATGACCAACATAAAGCCCATTTAAATAAAAATGCGTTGGGATAGGATTCTGATTTCATATTCTGGAGGACTGAGTGGATATATCATCCAAAAGATTTCTGAGGAACTTGGAGAAAGCAGATCTGGTAATCTAACCTAAGAAGTGGATTAGAATTGCCTGTAAAACAGAAAATAGGAAAATGTTTGGAGGCCCAAACATAGTGTGGCTGAGGGAGGAATGCTCACCCAGTCTTCCATCAGCTTTCTTACCTTTCCCAGCACCCTTGCTGTTAGACAGGGCCATGTACCCTATCCAGTCCTGGCTAATGAAATGTGACCTGTGTCATTTCCAGGATAAGGCAGTGAAAAGCCCATGCTTGAGTCTTTCTCTCAATGATGCCAGGGCAATTGATGAGATGATGCTGTACATGTTGTATTTACAAGAAGGGAGAGTTCTATCAGTTTGGGTGACAGTATGGAACACAGCATTGTGCAGACTAATATGAGAAATAAAGTGAGTGGTATCATACCTCTGAGATTTTGGAGGGGGTGTTTGTTATCTCATCATAATCTAGACTATCTTAATAGAGAAATGATTTAGAAATAAGACAAAGAAATAGAAATGTCCTTTTTTAAACTGGATGACAGTAATTTGATGCAGATAAGTGATGTCATCCTTCTCCAAGGACATTTAAACCTGAATTCTTCTATAGAGTACTGCTGAGAGACAGTTCTCCATGGATCTCTCACATGTCTGCATGTCTTATGAGCAAAGAACTGACTTCCTTGTTTTGTACTGTCTTTTCAAGGATATTTTCTCAGTGAACATCCTTGGAAAATAGAAATAGTGTCCTTTTTTGGAGCAAAGGGCAGGGTTACTTTCAGCCTTGGAAGATAGTGTGTCACTCTGGAACAGTGGACAGACATGCTCATGCCACATCCAGTATATGAGATTATGTTCCTTAATTTCATAGTTCCTCTTCTGTATTGTAATCCATTGCATGTGCAGGTGTTACCTGGCCCTCTTCATGTTGCCCTCTTGGAATTGGGGCTTGGTGATCAGTACCAAAAAATGCTGAAATGCTGGCTACTTCTATTTCTGTGAGTAATAAAGATTTTTGTTTCTAACCCAGGGTTTTCATGTCTTGCCAGCATCCGTGAAACTGGAATGTAGTATCTTAGTTTGCGAGTCATGTAAAATCTCAGACATTCACAGTGCTTGGCAAATACTAGGAAAATCAAGTTCAGTATAGGGGCAGGGCTTGACTTAATGGCAGTTAGTTGTATGATACCATTCCTGAGAATCAAACAGATCATGGATAAAGGAGAGACTTCTCAGGGGCTCAGAGCTGCTGAGGCCTCCATCAGAATACAAAGGAACTGATCTCAAAGAGAGTGCTTCATAGCCCAGGTGGAAAAATGCCTTTCATGTGCAGTAGATAAGGCATTAGGAAAGAACTTTTAGAATCAGTGCAGCTTCAAAGTACAAGTGCAGTGCTGAGAATTCTAGAACATGATGGTATTTCTGGCCGCCCGTGGGAGTAGGAGAAGAGAAGGTATACAAAGGAAGAAATCACTTTAGAAAATATTTTGGCATTATATGTAACAACATGCACACATGCTAAGATCTAACAATTCCACTTCTAGATATATTCTCTACAGAAACTCTTGCAAAAGTGCATCAGGAGGCCAGAAGAATATTCAGAGCAGCACTTCTTGTTAAAATAAAATATTAGAAACTACCCAAATGACAATTGACAGGAGAATGTATAAATAAATTGCATTATGATCCTACAATAGAATATTATGCAGCCGTGAAAATAAAGCAACACAGTTGGACCCTAGACCATAAAGAATAACTCAGTACAAAATACATACAGTGTTTTACAATTTTTATAAAGCTCAGAACAAAACAAAATTGATAATATATTGTTTAGAGCAGTGTTTTAAAAACTTTTTGACAATTGGCCAAAGGAAGAAATACATCTTACACTGTGATCCATGGACCACTGTAAGAAATGATTTCACACACATACTATAATACACACACACACAGAATGAAACAAATTTTACCTACCCTTATCATGTCCATCATACTCTGATGTTTTCCATTCCATTGTATTCTATTTCATTAGAACCAAATTCTGATCATGATCCATTAATTTGATTACATGGCCATAACCTGAGTTGAAAGACTATTGATTTAGGGATACTTATGTATGTGGTAAAGCTATAAATATAAGCAATAGAACAATAAACACAAAATACGTGATAGTGGCGAGTAGCAGAAAATGGGATTGTGGCGGGAGGAGCTCACAGGTAGTAATAGTGAGATTGATAACATTTTAGTTTTAATTATGGTGTTGGGTTCATGCATATTTATTTCATTATGTTACTTAATGACATATTTACTTTGCATATATTATGTGCATGTATCAATTATAACAAAATATTTTAACAAAGAGAAAGAATAAAGTGAATAGGGGAGGGGAAGAGGGTAAGAAAAGAAGGAAATGCAGATAGTTTCTAGAAGGGACTAAAGATCTCAGTCCCTTAGCTGTCATGATGACCAGGGATTTTTAAATCTAGAAATCTTTATAGGCTTGTGAAATATTCAAATGTTTGAACCTGGATTTCTGTCTTTGACTGCATGTTCAACTGAAGATGACTAGAAAGTGTCTGGAGCTCAGTCCTATTGTCAGAAACCACCTTTCTCTGAAGCCAGTTGGGCCCAAGGGCCCCATCAGAACTCTAGGAAAAAGAGGACAGGAAGAGCAACAGACCAGATAAAATATGGGGAGCTCTAAAGAGACAGCACTGGAGCCAACCATAAATGTGGTTCACTTGTAGCCTAGGCCATTTCCTCATGGAGAAGAGGAATTTGTACTTTAACCAGATTCATACTTCTAAGACCAAACACAATGAAAAAAAGAAGGGGCAATTAATCTACAGATAATCAATGAAGAAAATTAGTCCAAATAAATTGAGATTACAATGTGGATCTGAACTTTTTGAAATAGTATGAATCTCCATATTAATTATATTGATTGAATCACTTTCACGCTTACCCTTCAACTTTTACTATTTCAAAACTAAATCAAACAACAGATATCTGGGTACTCCTGAATTGTGGGTTAAATGCAGAAGATAAGTGATTTTCTGTATTTTCTTATATTTGAGACTAGCTCAGAATATGAGGTTTTACATTTTCTTTTCCGTTCTACAAAATACAAACTCTGGGTCATAGGATGTGTGGAATATCAAAGTAATGATGCCTACTAAGGTAGTACCTTTTTCTCCTAATGAGTTTTTGCATGGATTTATTCTAAAAGTGATTCAAGTGTGTTGATCATTGTATGCAGAAGTGCTAACTGGATAATACACTTGCAGTGTGTATCAAGAACTGGCCATTTTTCTATAGGTGATGTTGGTTGAAGCCAATCCTTCACTGTCTGGCCTCACTCTGTTGTATTCAAGTAACCCGAATTTCTGGAATTAAAGATGGCTTCTTATCCAGGGACCTGATAGCATAATGATAAACAGAAGTGATTCTTAAAGAAAAAGAACCTAAGACCTCGGTCTGTTAACATTCATTTATATTACATAGAAGGACTCTCCTAGGCATAAGGATAGGACTTCCAGTGACTCAAAATTTGAAATACCTCCAGGAGAGTAGTATCTAAATATTATCTCTAAGGTAACATTGTAGAGTGGTAATTGGTGCTGCTTTCTGATTATTTCCAGCTCTTGGCCTCCTAAACACACAGTAAGGTTGCACTTCCTGCCCCCCTTGTGGATGTAGGGGCCATGTGACTAGTTCTGGATGACGCATTGTAAGGGGAAATGATATGAGTCACTTTGGAGCTGAGCATTTATTTGCATGAAGTCCTCCAGATTTTGCTCTGTTCTCTGGCACTGTGCTCAGTAATGTTGGAAAGGAAGCTGCTCTGTTAACCTAGGGTTTCAAATGATAATGATATTGAGAATCTATGTATCTTGAGCAAGAAATAAAACTTTGTTGTTGACTGTGGGTTTGCTTGTTAACTCAGTATGACCTAATCTGTCATTACCACCTATAATGGTTCTTATCACCAATTCCAACGTGTGTGTGTGTGTGTGTGTGTGTGTGTGCGCGCGCGCGCGCGCACGGGGGGGATGTTCCCAAACATCCAGCAGTTCTCCAGACACTAGCTGGGTGTCCTACAATTCAACTTAATTCTGACACTATCTACCAGGAGATACTGTCAGATTCCTCAGGTTAAAGGCTCAGTCCCACAAGACTGCCCTCTACTTCAGAGACTAGTCACAAGCCCAGGTTATCACTTATACTTCTGACCTATGGGCTACAGATTGGAGGTTCACATGAACCACTCTGCCCCCTTTGGGTTCAATTAATTTGCTAGAGTGGCTCACAGAACTCAGAAACGTTTTGCTTACTAGATTATCTATTTATTACAAAGGATTACTAAAGGATATAAATCAGTGGCCAGATGAAGAGATGCCTAGGGTGAGGTATGTGGGAAGGGCTAGGATCTTCCATTCTGTCTCCAGAGCGCCACTCTCCCCAAATCTTCACATGTTCGCCAACCTGAAATCTCTCCAAACCTTGCCCTTTTGGGTTTTTATGGAGGCTTCACCAGATAGGCATAGTCGATTAAATCATTGGTCGTTGGTGGCTGAACTCACCTCCAGCTCCTCTCTCCTCCCCTCCCCAGTGGTCAGGAGTAGGGGTGAGGGCATGGGACTGAAAGTTCTAACCCTCTAACCACATGGTTTGTTCTCCTGGCAACCAGCCCCCATCCCTAGGTGCAGTCCAAAAAGTCTCATTAGCAATAACACAAAGCACATTTTATCACTCTCATCACTTAGGAAATTCCAAGGGTTTTAGGAGCTCTGTGTCAGAAATGGGGACAAAGACCAAATATATTTCTTATTATAAATCACAATATAATACTATTATACCTTCAATGGCCTGAAGTCACCTTGGCAGTTATACAGTGGAAATGCTACAACTCTTCTGTAGTACGGTCATGGTAAATATTTCTGAATGATCTCTGCACTCTTTCCTGCTACCTCCGGTCTCTGCCTTTTATCCTTTTCATTATGGCAATCCAGGTAACCAATATCAAGAAATTCTTCTATTTGAATGGGGGCAATTCTTTTGCTTTATGGAACCCTGAAAATACTTGGCAGGGAAAGGATGCATAGAGAAATCCTTAATGGAAAATGAGAGGAGATGGCATTTCTGGGACATCTACTCTTACCTCTTGACAATACCAGAAAAGGCGATATTGATGAGATTGGAATGATGGCAGAGGCAACACAATTGACAATTTACTTGGTAAGGTTTGAGATTGACCCTTATTGTACCCAGTGCATTGGGTACATCGAGTAAACTCACACAATATTTCCTTTTATATATGTTAAATATAAAGGAAACAGAAATCCTGAGAGATTAAAAAAATGTTAAGAGAAATACATAAGCCAAATATTTATTTTCAAAACCACTAGCCATTCAGTGAAAGAGAATTTAGGAGAACAAGTGGATCATAGAATTTTAGAGTTAGAAAGAATGTTAGACATCATCCAGGTCACTTTCTTGATTTCACAGATGAGGAAATTGAAGTCTTAAAAGGTTAACTGACTTGCTCAGAAACCAGACAGTTATTTGATGGAAAAACTTGATTTAAATCCATTGCTACTTCCCCTATATCATACAGTTTCAAGGTTTTCATAAAGATAAGATTCCTGTCTTCTGATATTGCACCAAGACCAAAAGCCACACAAACAGAAGTTCAATTATAAATGACACAGAAAGCTTCAAGAAAGAATATGTCCTTGTACGTGATATATAGTATAGATATTACTCATTTTAGATGAAAGATAAGAAGTAACTATAATTTTTTTAAAATTTCCTGACTCTTCAATATTAAAGACTTCATAGAGTAGATATACCCTACTTCAGAGAGTAGGATCTACTGGTCAAAGGTGGTATTGTGGCTAAGTATTAACTAGATACTCAAGGTATACAGACAAATATTAGATTACTATATCTTTTGAACTTTGAGTGAAATCATGGAATCCCTCAGAATAAAAAAAAAAAATTTCATAACCTTCGAAGCAATGGTGTGTTGATGGTGTCCCAGTCCTTCAGCCACTACAGCGATTCAGATCCAGAGTCCAATTGGTTTCTCCTTCAAAGGTCTCTGCTATCTCTCCTTTCTTTCCCAATGGCTTGTTTATTAAATTCCAAATCCTCAGTTTGTTGTTTATACAGTAGTACCCCTTATCCTCAGCGGATACATTCCAAGACCCCCAACAGGGTTCTGAAACCACGGATAGTACTGAACCATATATATACTATGTTTTTTCCCATACATACATACCTATGATAAAGTTTAATGTATAAATTATGCACAGTAAGAGGTTAAAAACAATAGCTAATAGTAAACTAGAACAATTATAACAATATACTGTAAAAAAAAGTTATGTGAATGTGGTTTCTCTCGAAATATCTTGTACAAATTTAATGCCTTTTCCATCATTACTAAGCACTCTTCACACCCTGTGGCCATAACTTTTGCAGTTTGGGGTGCGACAGCAAAACTAGCATGAATTTCTTTTTCCTTCTTCACAATTTCATGGATAGAAGATTCGTTCTTCCCATAGATCTTAGCAACCTCAGCATACGATATATATTTCTTCTTTCCTTATTAAGTTGAGAACTTTCATCTTTTCACTCAAAGGAAGCACTTTTTTGCTTCTCTTTGTCATATGCAAATTGCCAGCATCATTACTCTTGTGCTTTGGGGCCATTATTAACTAAAAATAAGGATTACTTGAACACAAGCACTGTGACGCTGAGACAGTTGAGCTGATAAGCAAGGTGGCTACTAAGTGACCAATGGGTGGGATATGCTGGACAAAGGGATGATTCACGTCCTGGGAGGGGTGGAGCCGGGCTGCATGAGATTTCATCACGCTACTCAGAACAGCACACAATTTAAAACTTATGAATCGTTTATTTCTGGAAATTTCCATTTAATATTTTTGGAGCACCGTTGACCACGGGTGACTGAAACCACAGAAAACAAAACCAAAGATAAGGAGGCACTACTGCATTTCTCCATATTCCTGCTGCACTGTAACTCCCTCACACACTCACAAAACGAATCACATATCACAACAGGATTCTCAATTTTGCTCAAACTTTCCTTGTTGTAGAATAAGCTTTGCCCTCTTTTACGTCCATTGAATCCTTTAAAGGTCAGTTCTAAAACCTACCTTTTCCCAAAGTCTTCTCAGGCTCTTCTGGCTCACATTAATCCCCTCTGCTTCAGGGAGTGTGGATTGCATATTAGAATCCTTTTTATCAAAGTTTCCATTTAATGAAAATACCAATACCTGGAACCGCCTCACCTCAATTAAATCAGATATTCCCCTGCCACCATCACGTTTAAAAGCTCCTCAGGTGATTCTAAGGTAGAGTCAAGACTGAGAACCACTGTTCTAGAGAATTCATAAACGCTATCATTTGTGTAGGTATTTATTCATAATATGCGTACTAATACTCAAGATCTTCTTGTGTGCAAATTTCTGCTTTTCCAAGTGAGGCAAATATCATGGTTAGGCTTATTTTGAATCCCTGTGACTCTTGGTCTTGAGATGAGCACAGCTAAAAACTCTGAAGGGTAAGGTCCTGTTAGCAATATGGAGCTGACCACAGTCTGCACATGTATGTATGTATGTATGTATATATGTATGTATGTATTTATTTATATTTTCACTTCTTCTATACTTAGAAGTCTCAACATGCTTAAGGGGCAGAGGTCTTTCCTTTGGAAAGAACCCCTTTCATAATATTTATTTGAACCCAGGAGTAATTTATCTGGTTTTTATTTAGTAACTCAGCTGATTTTGGTTTATACATTTTATAAAATCCTTTGTAACTCTTCTGCATCAAAGCTTTCCTGCTGCAGCTATTAGGAGTTTTTTCATGGTTAGTTTTAGAGCCAAAAATACATTTCAGTTAGTTGTAGCCTTCTAGAAATCAACAAAAAGTGGGAATTAAAGATAATTTCTAGAACAGCGATATTCGTCTTTTAGCCTATTATGATCAGTCAGGCAAGATGTAGTGCATAATCTAAATCCAAACTCACAAAAATCTGTGTATCTCACTCTAGAAAGAAGTTTTATGACATTATGAATGTCTGTCACACCCACAGCCTCTGGCTTCCAAACAATACAACCAAGGAGCCATTCCTTGGATACGATTTGCTGTGCTTTATATTGCAAGACTCTTAAATTGAGCGCAACTGATTAGACCAGGGATGGGTGCCTGAGTTTAAGACTATGAATAGGTTAGATGGGGACCCTATGGAGGCTTTGGATTGGGAACTCTGTCCAATAGATGCATCATTTCCTACAAAAACAAAGCACACAAATAAAAACAAGGTCTAACTGATTTAACCAGTTTTGGGGCAGGGGTAGGTTCAAGTGGTAGAGGAAAGAAGTAGAAAGATAGACACTGGGGCTAGAGAATAGAACACTTCTAGATGGTTGTTCTATTCTGAATGATGATTCAGGTCCTCATAAGCTCGGTTTTCTAAGGCTAGACAGTTCCTGAGCTACATTTCATATTCCTGTAAGATTAACTCCTATTATCTTGGGTAACCTGGGCATGTTATTGTGTCCTCAGGAACCAAGAAAGCTCGAGTTTCCTCTGTGGGGGACATACTCTCATTTCCTCAGTCTTGCTCCCATAAGCAAATACCAACTAGAGCTCATTATATATGCCCACAGTGTTCCTTTCCAAATTCCTTTTCAAATAATCGTTAACACAACTAGGGATGGGAAAGATTTACCTAGGAGTACAAGATACTAGATAGATCTGCAATGTGACTTTTGCACATAGTTCAGGACTGAGTTTTGAAATTAAGTTATGGCACTCTTCTTATTGCTATTGTTGGTTCCTCCAAAAGCCTCCTCCTCATGATAACTGCTCACACAGAGTACTCACTATGTTCCAGGCACCATTCCAAACATCTGACCTACATTAACTCTTTTAATCACCACAATAAACTTATGAGAAAGGTGCTGTTGTCAACATTACCATCTTTACATTTGAGGGCACTAATACCCAGCTGCGTTGCCTCGGTCTCATAGCTGGGAAACTGTGGACCCAGATTCAAACCCAGGTACTCTGACTTCTGGGTCTATCATCTAATCCCTTTGCTTTAGTGTTTCAAGGATTTATATCAGCAGTACACGCCCTGTCTTCCTCCTACTAAGGAGAAATGATTTAACCCCATTCAACAGTCATCAACAGAATCATCACATAGCTGGCAAACAGATGAATTTCCAATCAGGAATTTGAGCATTAAACCATTGGACATAGTCAGTAGCCTTGCATTTACAAAGATTGGAGTTAAATTTCATGTTTGCTGATTAGCTACTTGGGAGTAGAGAAGGGTAGAAAATATATCCTCAACTGACTGAAGAAAGCAGGATTAATTACTTTTTTTGTTTTGTTAAAGTATATTGTGGGCAAAAAAAAAAAAAAAATTGAGCTTAAAAACACCTATTTGTTTTTTTCTCCAGATCCCATGGGTTTATGAATAAGCATTATAAACACAACATTCCCCCTTGGTCTCTGTGATTGACTGGTGTCTATACGTTGCATGAGGGCATTGCTTTCCTTCATCATGTCTTCATGGTTAAATGAGTTAAATCTCTAACAGCTCTCACTACAGTCCTTGCTTGATTGACCCATGACGCATGATCCATCGGGCTTGCACTAACACTTGCTTCCCCTTTCCCTATTCACTGATTAGCACCCAGCTAACTTCACTGCCCTAGAGGATCAGGTGAATGAAAAGCGGCAGATGGGCAGAGAGTGAAGAGAGTGACTGAGCCTGAAACTGTAGCATAGCATTATCCACACGGGCTGTTTTATCTGTATGCAGACTGCCTTTTTTGTGACCCCAGATAAGGGAACATTGTAGCCAGAAAAAGATGAAAGCAGGGAAACCCAACCATTGTAGGCATTTGTTCTTATCTTTTATTTTTGTAAAGAATAACAAACGTTCCCAGCAGATAAAATCAATGCTTCATACGAAACCCAAATTCACAGTTTGTGTAAGTGCTTTTTTTTTTTTTCCCACAGCCACTAATGTTGTGTAGATGCCCTACATTTCCATTCCTTCCCGTGCCCAGGAGGGGAATTTAGAACTTGAATAGACCTTTGAGATCACGTAGTCTCACCCTCCCTCCTGTCCCCTCCTTCTCCTAATAAGGAAAGTGAAGCCCCAGGAGGTTAACCGACTTGCACAAGGTCAGAGGAGCTCAACTGTCTTCTAAACTCCACACAGAACTTTTTTCATTTCCAGCTTTAAATTATTTATTCAGTTTTTTGCCATTTTCACTTCATTGAAATGAACTCTCTCTTCTTGCTATTACATCCTGGAAGCTATTTATCCAGCCTGATTTAATTGCATTTTCATGCAATTGTATTACATTTTGCAATTGCTATTACATTTTATATTCTCTGTGTTTTTATGTCCTGGTGCCAACTGTTAGCATCCTCTGTGTCCTGCTTTATTTTTAAATTACCCCAAGTGTTTCTTCGGCTAGTTTTACTTATATCGCAGCACAGAGTTAAACATACTAACATAGGCAGCATGGTTCAAATCCTAACTTAGGGTCCTGTGAGGGGAAGAAATAGAAAGCTAAGGGTTGTTATTGTAACTATTTTAGCGTTTGCCACATTATGACTACAATAAATTAGCATCCTTGGTCTCTGTGTTTCCAAATTCCTCTCCCGTCCTTTCTCTTTCTTATAGATCCATTCAGAGAAGAAGCTCTCTCCTGGAACCACCCCTGTCTTCCGAAATTAGCTTTAGGAAGTCATTGCAGACGCCGAACATTAAGTAAATGAACCCCAGTTTAAAAAGAATTTACACAAATTAGATGGAAAAGCTCAAGGGAAACCAAAGCGCTCCTCATAGGTCAAAAAGCCTGAGAAATTCTTTAAATATTCACTTGTTTTCTCAGTGGGCAAATGGGTAAATATAAACTGAGGCAAAGTTTGAGAGCTTTAGGAAGGGAAGAAATTTTGAGACATAAAAAAAACAAAACACACACACACGCACACGCACACGCACGCTTCCCTGGTGGCGCAGTGGTTGGGAGTCCGCTTGCCGATGCAGGGGACACGGGTTCGTGCCCCGGTCCGGGAGGATCCCACATGCCGCGGAGCGGCTGGGCCCGTGAGCCATGGCCGCTGAGCCTGCGCGTCCGGAGCCTGTGCTCCGCAGCAGGAGAGGCCCGCGTACCGCAAAAAACAAAACAACAAAAAACCCCAAAACACCTTTAAAAGTAAAGAGAAATTCATTACAGCGAAAGTCGATAAAATATGTAGCCAAGAAAATTACATTTAAAAAAAAATAGCTCAGTAGAATAATAGCGCTTGCCAATTATGGAGGAGATATTTTGATGCCTGCTCAGGCGTGGCCTTTATTTAGATGGACTCCAATCCAATCCACTGTCAACTGAATTACATGCGCCATGGACTTCAAAGGCTCTGTGCTCAATGGGAACGTCCAGGATGGAGTGCTGTGAGAAATAAATGATTGTGCTGCAGTGCAGGCTGCCAAGCTGTGGCGATCCCTTTTCAGTCACTGGAAAGATGCGGTGTGCAAATGGACGTCACGCTGTGATAAGGGAAGTCCAAAAATATAGTTGCAACACAGTAAGCAAACTTAATGGAGGCAAATCTTTCACTTCCCTTGGACAGCTACACTCTGCAGGTGGTCTTACTGATGGACACATTTGTGTATGTGGATGTATAAATATACATGCTTGAACACTCCTTTCTGAAATATGTATGTCAGAGTTGAAGTCACAGCAAAACTTGAAAGAGCTCGGGTGAAAGTAAAATTTGCTCCAGGTATTTGCTTTGGCAGTTTACCCTGACTCCTGGGTAGGACAAGGTTTTCCAAGGGAGCTCTGACTACTGTGACCACTTTTGGGAGCGGGTGAGTCCTCCTCTACTGACTTCTGAGAGGACATGTGTCCACAGACACTGCCAGGTGAAGGATGAAGGCTACAGCGCAGTTCTCAAACTCTAAGCTGCATTCGAATTACCTCGAAGTCTCCTTAAAGTAGATTGTTGGGACCCCCTACCCCAACTCCCTGAGTTACTGATTCCATAGGTCTAGGGTGAGCCCCCCAAATTTACATTTTTATCAAGTGGCCAGGGGATGTTCGTGCTGTTGGTCTAGGACCCCACTTTGAGCACACTGATCCGTGATCTGCCCCTACCAGTCTGGATGTTTTCATGTGTGTTACAAACACAATTCCACCTTAAGCAAGCAAGGTGCCTCTCTCTATTTGCCCGACTTTACATGTTTTGTTGATGACAAAGTACATGATGAGAAATGCCAAATTATAGATATTGCTGTTGAGCTGCCGGGACTTGGAATTCCTCATCTCCCCACTTCAGGAGAAGGCTGGAAGGAGGTATAATTGTGATATTTGTTGGAAGGGTTTTACAAAGGAGACACTTTCATGCAGTGCTATTGTCGTTGTAGGGCTAAATATTAGACTCCGCAGAAGAAGATCATTTTCCTTCTTTCTCCAACTATTCTCCAGAAACCTGACCTTTAACATATCCAAGTGGTTCCTGACTTTAAAACAATATGTTCTTGGTGACACTGACTTAAAATAATTATTTAGGGGAAAGATCCTCACCAGCAAGGAGCTCTGGCCTTTTGTGGTAGCAACTTAGCAACTTCCCAATAAGGGAGCAGGTTTCAGGATAGAGATTAAGTCTAATGAGCCAACATTTTCTTTAGGAGTAGACAATGCAATCTTACATTAAAATACAGCAAAGGAATTAATAGAAAAAGAAGTGGACATATGATTTAAAAAAGGTGCTCAGTGTCACTCTATACTCCCAAAAGTTGAATTTGGAGCAACAAGGTACCACTTTTCATGTGTCAGATTGGCAAACATGAGCACACTTGATCCACTGATGACCAGGGTGGGTACGCTGAGTGTACACTGGAACAACATTTTGGAAGTCATGTTGGTAATAATGAAGAAAATTAGAAAATGCACATGACTCAGAAATGTCACTGCTATGAACTTACTTAATGGAGACAATTGCAAACTTCTGTACAAGGATATCTATAGAAGTACTATTAGAGTCACAATTGGGGATGGATGAAGTTTATTTTGATAGAGCTATATAACGTATGCCAATTTAAAAGAAAGCGGGGGGCTTTCCTGGTGGCGCAGTGGTTGGGAGTCCGCCTGCCGATGCGGGGCACGCGTGTTCGTGCCCCGGTCCGGGAGGGTCCCGCGTGCCGCGGGGCGGCTGGACCCGTGGGCCGGCTGGACCCGTGGGCCGTGGCCGCTGGGCCTGCGCGTCCGGAGCCTGTGCTCCGCGATGGGAGAGGCCGCGGCAGTGAGAGGCCCACGTACCACAAAAAAAAATAAAAATAAAAATTAAAAAAATAAATAAATAAAAGAAAGGGGGCATCTTTTTACTGGATGGTTGTACATATTTTTCTTTGGCTGCTCCACATCTGACCTACTGACTATATATGGGGATCCCCAGCCTTCAAAATCAGGCCCCTATTGACCACAAAAGGAGAAAATGTTGGAAACTCACTTTTCAAGCTTCCCTTCACTTGGCCTGGGCATAGGTCTTAGACTCTTCCATTCAGAATGAACTGCCTCAGACTTTGAAGTGGAAGCTTGTGATGTAAAGAAGCAGGGCTGCACAGAGTCCATTCTGATGAGAGGGGTGACAGAGGTGAAGTCTGCTTTTCCCACAGGGGCAGCAGAGGCAGTATTTCTGGCAGCAGCATCGGGGCAGCGACTGTCATGTCCACTGAGGAAGCAGCAGTGGCTGAACCCAGGCTTTAGCAGAGAAGCTGGGCAATGAGGTTTTGGAATAATTCCCTGATGCGGGATCTTGAGGCATGATTCTCAGGCCATCTCAATTCTGAAAGCACCCATTTTACTTTTCATAAATGTTGTTCTCCTTCAATAGGGCAGAATTCTGTTGCCTACAACTGGCAACCTTGACTTGGTGCAATCTTTATGTACTCCTATAGCAAAATCTAAAGATAGACTTAGTGAAAAGAAAAGATGCTGAATAATAGAGTATGAAGTATATGATTCTTTATGTATGAAGTATATGATTCTTTATGTACTCCTATAGCAAAATCTCAAAGATAGATTTAGTGAAAAGAAAAGATGCTGAATAATAAATAGAGTATGAAGTATATGATTCTTTATGTATGATTGAAAATTTTAAGATAGAGAGATATATAAAAATAGTTAATAATGGTTTTATTTTTCATTTTGAACACATCTTCTGTTTTGTGTTTTTTATTGTGATGTAGCAATGTTATGTAGTAAAATAAAAATTTAAATAAAATAACATAATGGTACCCAACCAAAGAATTTCAAGGTATTTTATTCCTATCTTTTTAATTCCCTGGAGCTCTTATTAAACTCACATAAACACAGTTTTCTTTGGAAGTTCTGGTGAATTTGTTAACCAGAGCTGGGCTGTGGTGATGCCCCCTTGGGGTGCTGACCAGCCTTGCCCCTGGTGCGTTTGTTTTCTGGTGTTGGTGGAGAACATCTCCCTGCAGGGTAACTTCTGATTCTGGCTGTCAGAGCCTGAAAAGGAATACCAAGCGAGCTGTCTTCCCTATAATGTGGGTCCTCCCCTTAAAGAGTGAAAATCACCAGTTCTAATTCCAATCTGGCTGGAAAATGTGACCTGAAGGACATGGAAAGAGCACATTCACCTGCTTGTCTCTCCTAGATTCACCACAATCCAGGCAGGGGGACAAAAATACAACTTCAGGACAGATGTGTCAATTCTCTGCCTATAAAATAAAGCACAAGTACCGAGGAAACTAACAATTGCCAGTCCTGTGCTTTGTGGCAGATGCTGTAAGGGGTGCATGTCCCTTGTCTGTGCTGTAAGGCAATTCCCACAGGGAAAAGAGCTTGGGCTTTCCAGCCAGACTGCCCTGATGTTGAATTCTTGTTCTTCCCCATCTGGGTTACTTGATTTCAGAACTTCACCTGTAAAAAATGGGGAAAATAATATCGAGCTCATAGAGTAGTTTTAAAATTTGGAGATAATACATGTAAAGTACCTAATAAAGGGCCTAGAACATAGTAGGAGCTCAATAAAGAGTAGCCCTATTCCCAATGCTATCCCCAAGAAAATCTCTTAAGTTCTCAACAAAGTTAATAGGGAAACGAGTTCCAGATGATAAAATTTTCTTTATAGAACACAGTTACTCTGTATTACACAGGATTTGTATTTGGAGACATGACAGATAATTTTTGGAGGCATGGAAAAAAAGAATAATTATATAGTCTAAATTTCCTACACCATTACTCAAAACCATCTGCAGTCTCTTCTCCCAAATATATTAGATGAATTTCTGAAATTTTTGAAACTTTGAAAGATTTAAGCTCGACAATATAAGTTATTCCCCCCCATCATGATCAAATAATTTTTCTTGTCAATCCTAATGCAAAATGGCACACAAGAACATAACACTTTTTCCCTCAAACTATAGCTGAAATATATTTCATTTATCAAACCTTAATAAAACTTTTGCCAAGCCTATTAATAAAGCATTGCTTTTAATAATTTGACTTCCATTCTTACAAGCATCATAGTCTTGCAAATTGGCGCGAGGTAGATGAGAAAGCCCGTCTGATAGCTCCCTATATATCAATATGCCCAGCAGGGGAAATGGCATTGCTTCTTATTGAACAACCACCTCCTTGAGTGGAAGTTAATCCAGGGCCTCATGGGACTATCTAAATCTGCCATCTTTGGAATTTGTAGATTAGAATTGGTGGTTGTGTGGCCATATATTTAAACTTAGGCAGGAATCAATTCAGAAGATGTTAGCTTCAGATTCTGATTAGAGGCTCTGTGGATGTGGCTCTGTGTACTGAGTGGCAGAATCCTGTTAGAAGGGTGTTAAATAGTTTTCTCAGCTTCATAAGGAGTGTTGCCGCTTTGGGGCTCTAGCATGCAACTGAGTTTAGTAATTGATGTCTTCCTATAACTTACGAAAAAGCTTTTCCAACTCTTAAACTGCCTTATTAAGAATCTGTGTCACACGTTCCAGAGCAACCAGAACCTAGAAGATCTGTATTCGTTTCTTTAGAAATTGAATCTTTTATTTAAAAAAAAATTGTATATGTAATATCTTTACTCAGTTAAAAACCAAAAAAATATAAAAACATATAGAATTTTAAAATGTCTCCCTCTCCTTTCCATCTGTCTTCCAGGTCCTGTTGTAACCCACCCCCATAAATAACACTATATTTACATGTAAAAACAAACATACATCCACATTCTTATTTTCCCTTCCTTGTAACACCACAGGTAGCATGTTTTACACACTGTTCTGAACCTTAATTTTTTTTAACTTAATATATCTTAGAGATTTTCTTATAACATTACGTACATTACATATTTTCTGTGTTAGTCTGAGAAGCAGACGTGAAGACAATATTCAGGACGAAACTCCTGCAAGAGGGGGTGAAAAGGAGCCAGGAGGGGCTAGGAGAGTTGTCAGATCACAATACAAGACTGACTCCGAATGAAAGACAGAGAGAAGGAAAGCTGGATGGCTGCATCTTAGATTGCAATCCAGTTTGGCAAGATTGTCAGGGAGCCCTCAGCCAGAGTCACCTATCAGAGGAGTCCATCTCCCAGCAATGGGCCTTCCTCAGTGTCCCAGCTGCATTGGCTGGAAGCAGCCAGGGAGAGCATGGACTCCTAGGAAACATCCAGATGGATTTCAGAGTCAGCAGCTGGGGCCTCCGTCAGTTGCACCCCCTGTAGTTGGAGGTTTGCCAGGCACTTTTACATTAGGTAGCCCACTTTTCCCAGAAACCTCCTATTTACAATACATCTTGTTGTCAGGAGCCGGGTCATAAAATTATTCCTACCTGGAAAGGAGGCTGGGAAATTGTGGAATCGAAAGCACTGTTTTGGGCAGAGGCTATGATGTCACAAAAAAATCAGGGTACAGTTAGCAAGGAACACAGGCTGATAGGTGTCAGTAACTGCCGCATATTTAGCAAGTTTGTTGGATGAATTAATGAAGGTTTTAGGGCGTTGGCATTAGAGCTTCACAGCACCCTCAAGGCTCTTCCTTGGAATAATGTGCCCTCTCATCACCAGCCGCCTCAGTCTGCATGTTTCCTCCAATGAAAGAGAGAAGAGCAAAAGCAAAACAAAACAAAAGCAAAACAAGACAAAAGCAAAACAAATAGTCCCCCCACAAACACAAAATAGTAAGAGTAATAGCTTAAACAGATTTAGAACTTTAGCTTTCCCAAAGCATTTTCACTCTCATCATCAATGTCTATACCTCTAGGTTTCCACATCAGAAACTTTCAATTACTGTTTACAGGAATCTGGTCTTTTTTGTTTGCATTAATAAATTCAGGCAATAGGTACATTATCTTTTGAATTAATAAGGTAGGACAGACTTGAATCCAAACTGCCCCAAATTGCCTCCAGAATCTTCCAGCCTCATGCCCCTCACTTTTCTACTTGAGACTCTGTTCCAGCCACACTGACTTCTTCCTGTTTTGGGGGTTTTTGCACACTGCATCCCCATTAGAATGCTAGGAATGGTCTTTTGGGCAATTCCATTGTGTGTGTTGGTGGCTGGCGGGGGGATCTTCACACCAACAACAAGCAATGCTCTGGACACAAGTTGGGTGGCCTACAATTCAACTGAATGTTGATACTATATACCCGGAAATAGTATCAGATTTTACAGGTTGAGGGCTCAGTCCCACAAGACTGCTCCCTCTCCACTACTTTCCACTTGAGATGCCAGTGACAAGCTCATCTTGTTACCTGTTCTTCTGACCAACTGGCTATAGATCAGAAGTTCCCACGACCCCCTTCTTGGGTTCAATTAATTTGCTACAGAGGCTCACAGAACTCAGAAAAACATTGTACTTACTAGGTCACCAGTTTATGGCTTATTATAAAAGGCTATAAGTCAGGAACAGCCAGATGGAAGAGATGCATAGGGCAAGGTATGGTGAAAGGACAAGGAACTTCCATGCCCTCTCCAGGAGCACCAACCCTCCCAGCACCTCTATGTGTTCACCAACTTGGAAGCTCTCCAAATCCCGTCCTTTTGGGGTTTTATGGAGGCTTCATTACATAGGTGTGATTGATTAACTCATTGTCCATTAATGGTGGAACTTAATCTCCATCCCCTCTCCTCTCCCAGGAGTCCAGGGGGACAGGACTGAAAGTTCCAACCCTCTAATCACATGGTTGGTTTCTCTGATGACCAGCCTAGGTGATCTAGGTGTACTTCAAAAGTCATCTCATTAACATAACAAAAGACACCTTTATGACTCTCCACACTCTTATCACTCATTCTTCTTACTTAAGTTTCTGCCTTTCCCTCCCTCTTTTGTCCAGCCTTTCACACAGTCTTAGTAAAATTTTTTGGAAAAAGAAGAAAAGATAATAATTATTCTATTTTATCCATGAGAATGTTGAGATTCAGAGAGACTTTGACCCAAGTTTCCACATCTAGCTAATGGCAAAGTCTTGTTATATTTGGGCAGTAAAATATGGTATTGAGAGCATGAACTTGGAGGTAATACTCCCAAGGTTGGATTCCCAGCTCTACCCCTTATTCACCACCTATCCTTGAACAAATTAACTTCTCTAAACCTCAGTTTCCTTCTCTTTAAAATGGAAATAATGATAATATTCCCACATTAGAATCTTGTGATAACCTAAGTGTTGACATGTGACCTAGTGCCCTGCATGTAGTGACTCTGCAGGCTTGTTCTTTTCAGGATGGCCCAGCTCTCTCAGATGAGGTGGTAGTAGAGGTAGTAGTAAGGTGTTAAGTTAGGAAGGCGATACAGGCGTTGTAGTGGAGGCCGATTCGAAGCAGGAAAGTACCAACATGTATACATTCATTATTTGCTGAGTTCCATTGGACTGAGAACTGAGATTCACTCTATTACAAACTTTGGGCAGTCAGATGCCCTGCCTGGGGTGTGCAGAATGCATGAAGTTTGGCCAGGTTTGGAGTCTTTTTCATCTTGAATAAGCCTGTAATAACCAGTCAACTCTGTTCAAACTGGAGCTACTTCCTGGGGGAGAGCATCTCTGTGCAGGGAGGTTGGATATTTTCAAATATTCCTAGAAAGGAGATTCCATCACTTCCTAGAATCATATTAGAAAGTCCTAGCAAGATATCAGTCATTTCCACCAAGGTGCCCTTGATTTCTTCATCACCTGCCTAAACTTTGTAGACCAGGCTAACTGCTAAAGGTCTCTGGGTGACTTTTTATTATGGAGTTCAGGTTTAATAAGTAGTTTCTAATCTGACTATTGGATGCTGGCGTTACTGAGAGAAACAGTGCAGTCTCGGCAACTCATCTCCACTGCGGCAGCAATTCTGAGATGCACCTGCCTGTTGGTGACATTGATTTCTATGAATTGTTTTATTCTTGTCAGAATCGATTCATCAGTCAGTGGCCACCTCATCCTTGGATGAGACTTCATCATGTTTCCATCTTCTCACTTCTCTCCAGCCCCTCCAGCCTGTCAGGAAGAAACAGGTTACCTTGGAGACAGGACATTTGGAAAATGTATGAAACCACTACCTCTGATTCAGTTATTAGATATAGGTGATTCTCTATGCTTAATTTAAATATTCTTTAGAAAGGGAAGTAATGGTTGCAAAATGGAGGATTTTTTTTTTTTAGACATAGAGTTAGGTTTGTTCAAACAAGTTTAAAAATCGTTTTTTCCATTTTTTAAATAATAAGGTAAACAATTCCCTGGTTGCCCTGAAGATCCGTTTTATAGTAGAGAAGAGAGGAATGGGTGAAAGAACCTCTCAAAGTTCCTTTCTGCTGAAAGAGCCCAAGAAAGTGAATTTATAGTGGGACAGAAGCCTATATGAATTTAAACTCTTTTATTCCACTGTTTTGAGAAATACTATATGCCACTACTTTTTTATACAGAAAGAAAGGTAAATAAAAAAAATTTTAAGCATTTGGTTTACCATTTTAAGTTCTGTGTGTGGAAATAATATATAAGGGTTTGATATGTATGTATTAAACATGCGTATATGATTACTCCAAAGGTAGATATCACACTTGCCACACTTTTAGCCTCATAAGCATTTCTCTTTATCCAATCTCTCCTTCTAAAGGGTGACTTTTTTCTTATCACTTGTGCATTAACAGCTGACCAGTGGCCATTTTCCAGAATTAGGGACTTTTCAGAGTCAAATGCTTATGGAACCATAAATATTAGGCTATGGCTGCATTCCAAGAATTTCCTGGCATGATGAAAGGAGGGTCAAGCTTCCTACTACAGACAGGGTTGTTTATACAGCCCAGGGAATGCCTAAGTTAACTCTGCTTCTGCAAAGGGATTGACCCGGCAGGCTGTAAACCATTCACCACGGTGTTCCTTGAACCACAAGGAATAAGCACAGATCTCATTAGGGAGCTTTGCACTTTAATTCTTGTCATTGAGTCTGCAATTGACCCTACTGCATGTTCCATTCAGGACTTCAAAGTAAGGTCATTAACCACCAAGGGTGAAGGACCTGTGCCGTGATCTCCTTAAATAAGTGGCTTTAGTTTTAAATGCAAAACCATGGGAACTTCCTCACCTACATTTTAAGGATACCTCGGTGGAAACTGAAGCCCTACAATTTTCTCTATAGTCTGCATCTTTGTTCATGCCAAAGGCATTTAATCTCTTTTCAAAATTACTTTTCCTGAGATGAAAAAAAAAAAAAAGGCTGCATCAGAAAGAGCAATTCAATTCCATCCAGTGAGTTAAGGTGGTAGCCTTTCTGCACAGGCTTTATTGTTTCCTGCTCCTTGAAGGGAGAGAGAGGGCTGTGTTATTCATGGAGCACTAGATGTGTACCTGGTGGGCACTGCACTGGGTGGTTTACATATCTCCCCCACTTACTCTTCACAGAACACTTTCAGTTAAATTTTAATCTATCCATTTTATAGATGGGTAAACAGAGTCCTAGAATAGTTAACTTGTCCAAGTGGAAAGAAGGTAGAATTAAGTCTACGTGAGCCCACAGCCAAGGTCCTTCTACTAAACCACTCTGCCTGTCACAGTTAGAATGCAGGGTTGTCTATCTCCAAAGACCATGTCCATCTTCCTCCCTTTCCTTCTTCTTGCCTCCTCTATCCTCCCCACTTTCCTTTCCTTCTTTGTCTCAATTTTGTTTACTAAATATTTCAAGCACATTAAAAGATTAAAAAGTGATATATCAAATATCTATGTACTGCCCCAAACCAAAGTTTATAAATATTAATATTTTGCCATATTTCCTTTAGATTTTAAAAAATAACCAAGATATTATATATTTGATTAAAGGCACCTAATCTCATTCCTAGCCCATCTTCCTAATAAGTGAACATTATCCTGAAGTTAATATGTATCCTTCCAGTCAATTTTTATATCATTAAAACATATGGACCTATCCAGTAACAATATATATTTTTGCAGTGGTTAATATTGTTTTATGAGATTTAAAATTTACATGGTGATGCTATACAGCATGAATCTTTTACATCATCCTTTAAAAAATTAATATTATTATTTAGAGATTTTTCCATGTAAATGTAGTTCTAGTTTATTTATAAATATACAACTATTATGTAAGCATACAACACACAAATATTTAATTATATAAATATGCAGCTATATATTCACTGTTGATGGCCAGTTAGATAGTTTACAGTATTTCCCTATTACAAATGTTACACAATGAAAGTTTTTACATTATTCCTTATGCCCATGTTCATGTTCCTCTAGGATAAACAGCTAAAAGTGGACCTTCTGGATCATAGGGATGCACATCTTTAACATCAGATATTGCCAATGTCCTTAAAAAGTGCTGTACGGATGTAAATAGCACACACTAGCAATGTATGAGACCTTGAATGTGCTCGTATTCTAGCAAATCATTAGTATTATCTGACTTCTTAATTGTTCCTAACTTCAGAGTATGAAGCAGAATTTCACATATTAAAATATGTGGTTTTTTTAACATAAAATTTAACATCTTTTCATAGATATGGTATCTTTGCTCCTATGTGACTTACCTGTTCGTATATTTTGCTGATTTTTTTTTCTCTTGGATTATTTATCTTTTTCTTATTGATTTATAGGAGTTCTTTGAATAGTCTGGATATCATTCTTTCATAGGGAATACATAATGCAAATGTCTTCTGTTGCTTGTATTTTCACTTTGTTCATGATGTTTGTCATACAGAAATTTTTAATTTCAATATAGTCACTTATCAAAACAGTGTTTTGGGATTTGTGTGTGGGGGGGGGGTTGCTTAAGAAATAATTTTCAACTCCAATGTTATAAAACTATGTTAATATTTTCTTTTAGAATTTAAATTTTTTTCTTTCCTTATCTAGGCTGTCAATCCATCTAGAATTATTATTTTTTTTTATAGAGTGAGATCTGGTTAATCTTTTTCCAATGACAAGCTCAGTTCCAACACACCTAATTGAAAAGTTACCCTTTTTCACATTAATTTGTACTGCCTCCTCTCTCCTACATAAGGAGGGGTACTGCTCTGCAAAATTCCAGAGGGCACCATTCACATCCTATTCTATGCAAATGACACAGTCCTGGAGCACACAGAAGATAATGTAAATGATGTTCTCTGGAGCTATGCAATGTGGCAGTCCTGTATAAATCTCCAGTATACATGTTTGTTTGTGTATTCGTTTCCTAGGACTGCCAAAACAAATTACCATGAACTGCAACTGTGTGGTTTAAAACAACAGAAATGTATTATCTCAGATCCTGGAGGCAAGATGTCCTAAATCAAAGTGTTGGCCATAAAAAGGAATGAAATTGGGTCATTTGTAGAGACGTGGATGGATCTAGAGACTGTCATACAGAGTGAAGTAAGTCAGAAAGAGAAAAACAAATATCGTATATTAACGCTTATATGTGGAGCCTAGAAAAATGGTACAGATGAACCGGTTTGCAGGACAGAAATAGAGACACAGATGTAGAGAACAAACGTATGGACACCAAGGGGGGAAGTGGCAGGGGGGCGGTGGTGGTGGTGTGATGAATGGGGAGATTCTGATTGACATGTATACACTGATGTGTATAAAATTGATGACTAATAAGAACCTGCTGTATAAAAAAATAAATAATATAAAATTCAAAATTAAAAAAAACACACACAAAAAGCCAAAATAAAGTGTTGGCAAGGCCATTCTCTCTCTGAAGGCTCTGGGGGAAGATATTTCCTTGTCTCTTCCTAGCTTCTGGTGGTTGCCAACAATCTTGGCGTTCCTTGTTTTGTAGATGTATCCCTGCAATCTCTGCATCATCACATGACATTTTCCCCTGAATGTCTCCTGCCCTCACATGATCTTCTGATAAGGACACCAGTCATTGGATTTGGGTCCAGCCTAATACAGTATGACCTCATCTTAACTATTTACATCTGCTAACTATTTCCAAATAAGTTTACATTCTGAGGTTCTTTGTAGACATGAATTTTGGGGGACACTATTCAACCGAGTGCAAAATATTTGTTTTGGGACAGTTTCTTTCTATGCTGTTGGCCTATTTGTCTACATCTGAGCCAAAAACACCTTATTCAATTACTGTGGCTTTATGGTAAGTCTGGTAGAATGAGTTCTCAACTGTCTCTAATCTTGTTCATCTTCAAACTTTTCTTGGCTTTTCTGTGCCCTTCAGGTACAATGGAATTCCTTTTTGGAATTTTCGGTTGAATTTTGAGATTAATTTGGGAAGAACTGACATGTTTATGACAGTGTATGTAAATAGCTCCATTCATTTAGGTCTATTTTCTTGAACTTTTTTATGTTTCCAATTTTCCCCATACATGTTTTTCACGTTTTTTTTTTGTTGTTACATTTTTTCCCTTTATACCTAACGGTTTTTGTTTCTCTTATGAATGGAATATTTCTTGTTATTTATCTATTTGGTTGTTGCTAGCATTCAGGAACACAGTTGTTATTTGTGTATTTATCTTGTATTTAGTGCCATTGAATTCTCTTATTAATATTAATCATTTATGTCTAGAGTCTTTCTGCTTTCCTATATAGAAAATCATATTGTCTGTAAAGAATAATTTTGTTTTTCCTTTGAACCCTGATACTTATTTCCATTTTCCCTTATCTTTTTGCATTGACTGGGACCACCAGGAAAGTTTTGCGTAGAGCAGTGACAACAGGCATTAATTTCTTGCCTATAGTACATTTTTACAATAATATTTTACTGCCCAGAGATTTTGTGTTGTCACAGTAATGATTCATAATCAAGTTTTTAATATTGTCTATCTCTAAGTTTCTGTCTCTCCCAGCCCTTCTCAGCTGTCTATAATTTGCAGAATTGGTTATATCTAAATCTCTACAATTACGTCCAGAAATATATAATAGAGCCCCTTTCCAACATTTAGTGAATTGGAAATTAAATGTTGTCCTGAGTCTGTGGTGAAAGCCTCTGATTCTCAATCTTTTTTCTAAAACCTTTTGCTTCCTGAGAAACAAACTGCTCAGAACTGATCCTTGCCCGAGCCGTCTTGTTCTGGACCTGGTATCCTGTTAATCTTTGCTAATTCCTCCTTCTTAGGGGATGGACTAAGGATATAGGCCTGTTCCAAATCAGAATCATTTTCTGCAGCCTGGATGTTACTACCCATACCACTCATCTGGCTATACACTTCCCAAATGACTAGACTAGTAATTATCAGCTTCATTTTTCTTTCTCACCTCTAACATACCAGAGGGTTAGTGAATCACTATGACAATAAATAGCTACTGATGAACAGCTAGCTACTGGCAAGGAGGTGGGTGTACCAGAATCTGTGGAGAACTAAGAATAGCCAGGCAAAATGCCCCCCAAGTCCCCAGGTAATTCTAACATACCATCTTCTTTTTCCCTCACTTAAGGATCACTGATCTTGAGGTACTTATTTCCTAGTTTTATCCACTGAGTCAGAGTCCTTGAGTGGCCGCACCTATTCAAACAGAGCAGAGTTCTCTGTGCCTCCTTAGAGGCTGTGATTGGGAATGCAGATCATTTCCCTTTTCCCCTCACCAAGTTTATTCCTGATATAGACCTTCTTTTCTTGGATCCTTTGAGGCATCAAAGGTCTAATGGCCAAACTTCTGCAAGTGTTGGCAACAGCTAAAGAAATCATTCAAAAGTTCTCCGTTTATAAAGAAATACATTAAAAATAATGATCTGTAATTACAAATGCTGCACTACAGGTATCATTCAGTAATGAAGGATTATTGTGAATTGGTAAAATTCTTACTATCCTTAATCTCCCACTTATTACCATATTATCATATAAGAACAGCAGCTACTTTGAAAATCAATTTAGCATCTCACTTCATTTCAGTGTATACAACTTGATTATATAAAATGCTTTCCTATGTTTTCACAGTTTCAAAACAGTTATAAGAAATCCCATCATTGTAACTTAAATACATTTTGATACATATGGGTAGTCTTGAATAAATTTTACACCAAAGCAATATAGAAAACACTGCATTATTTAGTATGTATTCACTCATTAAAGAAAGTTTTTTTCTTCTTTCTTTTTAAATTAATTTTTTTCTTTTATTTAACAGTTTGTTTTTGTTTTTTTATAGCCTGAGAGTTATACTTATTGTTTGGTGGCTTTCCATTTTCTAAAAAGGATACACCTCATTGGAATTTTAGCTAAGACACATAAAAAGGCAAAAGAACAGAAAGAGCTGGACAAATATGACATTTTCAGAATGATATTAAGATGTATTTCCCTTGGCTCATCTATAAAGAAAACTGTCATTGTGAAAACTACAGAGGTAGAATCTCTCTCTAGTTGAAAATCCTCTTGGTTTTTAAGAATCATACAGGCCTCATTTCAGAGCCAGTTCTGCAACTTATCAGCAGAGAAGCCCAGGGTAATGTCTTTTCTCACAGCACCTCTTTCCTCATAGACACATTGGAGGCTACCATAATGTTATCTTAGTAGACTGTCATAACAATTACAGATCATTTATAAAAAAGACCTTGACATATAGCAAGCACTCAATCAGTAGTAAGTATTGTCTTCTAGCCCTTGTTAAAGGTGTATAATGCGGTTTCATTTTCTTTTATTTAAAGACTGAAATCTGAGTCAAACCCATCACATATTTGTTGAATGCCTCCTATGTTTAAGAAATTAAGCACTAAGGCAGTGAGCAAAGACAGACATGTAACATGCTGTCCCTTTTCTGCTAGTTTACAATCTAATTGAAGAAGACAAATCAGACACATAACCAGATAACTGACAGCCCAAAAGCATGAGTGCCTGGTGGATGCCTGGCACATTGTCCTCCTCCGTAAATACATATTGAAAAAATAAGTGAATGAGCTCAGGGGAGAGAGAGGGAATTTATCTTCAGTTGGTCATGGGGGCTTTCACTGAAGAGGTGGAATTTTAAAGTGAGGTCTTAAACAAAATACGTTTGGATATATAGACAAGAAAAGGAATAACATCCTTTCCAGCAAGAGTGAAAAATATAAGTTCAGTTCAAGAAATTGAAAGCAGATCAGTTTGGCTGAATACAATAAAATAATTGTTTTCATGACCTATTCATAAGAAGAGTGAAACACCTTTAAATTCATGGAAGACACATTCTCTGAGAAGCATTTAAACTATATCTTATAAGCCATGCTTAGGGAGAAATTGATGCTGGATAAAAAAGTGTTTCAGCTTAATAGTTTTGCTCAAGTAAAAACACAGAAAGACTGGCTAGAAAATCTGGTTTGGAATCATTGATGAAGGCAGCCTTTGATTATACACTAAGATTGCAACTAACTTTTAGTGCCCATTTACAATCACTTCAAGACACAAGTATATGTATTGTCTGATTTCAGCACCTCCTACCTACAAAATTTTCCCTATTCATGTAGGTGAGTTCCCATATTGGTCCTCCACGTTTTCTCACAAGCAAATATGCCTGACTGTCACCTTAGGGATCTGCCATGTTCTTCCTCTCCTACTAAATCTGCCCCTGACCAAAGTCATCTTCTCTCAAAGCTAGCAGAAGCAGCTTTATTTTTGCCATTTCTGATATAGCTTTCATGAGATCACCAGTGTCCGTGCCAAGGATGCTTTATTCCTCCATTTCAAAGCTGCTACTCCTCAAGGTGGTGCATACAGTTGGATTTTGTGTGAAGATGGGAGGCACACTGTGTTGCTTGGACCCCAAAGCAATACTGCTTCTGCTCAGCATTTGAAAAAGTTTCTCACAAAGCCCTTACATTATTCCCTCCCCTCTTTTGCTCCTGCAAGCAACTCCAATGATTCTTCCAAACAAAAATGAATCCTTCCAACAAACAAACAGACAGACAAATGCAAGCAAACAAAACAAACCATACTTGTTTCATAGAATCAAACAGTTAGACATAGTACTTTCTCTTTCCATATACAGACAAAGACTGTGCCATGACCCTTTCTCCCAAGGATTTCTAACTTTTTCCTCTTGCTCAAATGAATACAGTATTAAGAAACTGGTCCCACCTTGACTTTTTCAGTACACCTTTGTTCAAGATAACTCAGTTTACTTGTTTTACAGTTAAAAAAACATTTCGTACGTGCATAACTCAAAGGCTTATTCAAGGGACTCAAATAGTTGTTCCAAACCTAAAGTTTATACTTCTAAAGAAAAATGGTAAAATGTTAAATGACTGTGGGTTTTTTCCCAGCCACGACCTTCAAAGTTTCCCCAAAAATTAGAATCTAAGTTTCCATTAATATACATCAATGCATTTAATTAAATAGGAATTTTTCCCTGTGTAGTATTTGGGTTACCCCTTTGGCTCTTAAACATTAAGAATCTGAGAGATAATTGCAAAGGTAATATTAAATCAAGGTTGCTAAGGACATGAAGGAGTTAATGAGGTTTCTAGTACTGCTAGAATCATGGCTCTGTTGTGGTAGAATTTATTTTTAAGATACTATTAGCCTAAAAAATTTATAGGCATGCTTCTGAAAAGTATCTGAAGCAATCTTAAAACAAAAACAAAAACAAAAACAAAACCCCCAAACACGAGACAGCATAAAACAAGGAAACAAAACAAATGATCTGGAATTCATCACTCTGTCTCCAGCAGAGCTACATTAAGGAAAATGTCTGGGTATTGAAACATTCTTTGGAATATTAAAAGGGTAAGATGTATTATTTGGTTAAATTGCAAGTATCAGGAAGAAGGATCACTAATAAGGAGATATTCACTGCTCATTGTTCTAGTAACAATAGACTCAAATGAATAATTACCTGATAGCAGGAGATAGGGCTTCATTTTATCACAGAAATACTCTTAATTAGACTTGCTACACCAGTGTATGTCTCATCTGAATTGCCCACGTATTATTGATAAACTTTATTGGATTATTTTACATATCATGTATTCATCTTGGTCTGATCAAGGTTCAGTTGTGCATTGCAATTTGCTGACTATGGTTGGTTGGCTGGTGCATCGAAGTTCATCAGCCCCCAGTTCTAATTCAGAACGTCACTGAGGTATGAAAAGGTTAGGTGATTCTGCAGCCCAGAGGTTGATCCTTTATTAGCTCCTTCAGTATTTGATAATTATAATGAAGATCACAAAACTGCAAGATCTAATTAAGTTTGGAACTTTCCAAAATTGACTTTCTGTAGAAAATTTCATGCTGAATGAATGTGACAATCTAGAAAATTAAAGAAATCGCCTCTTGCATGACTCTATTTCATTTTCCTCTTCATACATAGAAGCATAGAATCCTGGGGCTAAAAACAGGGTTGAACAACTTCCTAAATTAAGAACAATTTTGCACATGGCCAAGATTTTAATGTCTATTCTCATCCAAGAAAAGTTTGTACATAATAATGCTTCTTGTGGGTATAAGGCAGTTTAATTTTCTGAGTATTTTTACCTGTGTTATCTTGCTTTATCCTCACATCATCTGAGTTAGGTAGGAGAGATGTCTTGATGCTACCTCATACAGCTGTGTGACCGCACATGGAGCTAGTAGATTGTGGGTTCAATTAATATCAATAGTAAGATAACATTTTGGAGCCACCATTTCTTCTTCTGAAAAAGTGGGATTATAATACTTCACGGGGTTCTTGTGAGGATTGGAAATGGTCTCAACTGAGTGTGACCTTTCTAATATGTGGTTGTGATCCCCTTATCTGCTGGGCCTGATTGTCTTTGAGCAAGAATCCTGTCTTAGGCAGACAGTGTTTCCTGTTTCCAGGCAAATGTGCCTCATCCATTCTGGACTACGGGAATGAAGTCATGTGAGCATCTCAGCAACAATATTTGCTCTTAAGATTAAGAGTTGCAGCAACCAATTTAACTGTATTTTCTCTCATGAATACAAATACAACGAAGAGAGCTAACTCATAATCACCAGATTCCATCTAAATTTTGTCCAGAAAACTGACATAGGAGTTTATTTTGCCCCCCTTTTTTTTTCATAGGAGGATAAACTGTCTCAGATGATGCACTGTATTTCTCATAGGTCCACTTTAAGCATGTGTGTGGTACTCTCTGCTCTTCAGCAGGCTTCATCTGAACAGTTTTCTAGATTGTATTCTGACAGCTGTCTCATTTTCCTCTTTTTTTCCTGATTTGATCACATCCCAGATGCAGGCTGGTCTGCTCTAAGAGGCCTGAATTATTGCCAATGCGGTGTGATTTGAGAGCCTAGAAGGACCGCCGTAACATAGGGGCCACCCATGTGTTCAACACTCACCCCCAGCCTTTCATCACAAATACAAGCCAACTCAACAGAGACTGAGGCCTTTGTAATCAAAACCTTGTTATCACTCAGGTGTTTTATCCTGGATGATTTGTCAGATTCTCTGAGTGGGGCAGAAAGATGAGGAAAATCCCAATAAGTTGCAGGGCAGGTGGATTTTCATTGTGCAGAGTAGCAGAAAAAAAGAGGGTTTTGAGTACACCAAAGGAAAGAACCCTAGTCAGATGCTGGGGAGCCCGGATACTGGTGGGTGGAGAATCCTGGTGTTCAAAGGGAAGGTGAGACAGCACCAAATACTGAAGACTTTCATTATGGTTTCCTCGGGGCATTCCTGCCATCAAGGCTTTCTTGACACACTTTCTACCTGGCAGGCACCTGGAGTCCTTTCAGCTCACCTTCTCACTCCATGTGCTGGCTCTTCTCTGGCTTAGGTCATTGCCAATGCTTATTTTGGACTCTTGGCAAGAATAGCCATAGGCTCACCATGCATGAAGTTATATTCTCTTCTCCTGGTCTTCCTGCTTCTCAGTGTCCCAAAGCATGTATTTTATTGTTATTCTGAGAGAACTGGGGAGAAGAGAAATTCAACGATTCCCTTTAGCCTTCACGCTTTCCTTTCTGCTCTCTTTTCCTTTCTCCTTGGGAATCCTCACTAGCACAGAACCTCATTTCACATCTCCATATATTGGATAAATATATCCTAATGTCTAATGGCATTATATTTTGCCATTCATTTATTCAGAAAATATTTATTAAACTTCTACTTTGTGCCAGGCACTGTTGTAAGTATTGGAGATACACCAGTGAAAAAATACAAATAAAAGCCCTTGCCTTCATGGCTCACATGTGCTGGTCAACTAGATAACACATAGCACTAACTGCATAGCAGACACTTTATATGCATTGGTTAGCTCAATACTTATTGGTGGATACTCTTATTTTCCTCCTGTTGCAAATGAGGAAACTGAGGAAAGTGACTTGCTCAAGTCTTCTGGCTAGTAAGTGATCAAGGCTGGGATTTCAACCCAGGCATTATGAAGGTTAAGCAGAATGGTGTTTTCCATATTTTAGATATATTGTGATACTAAGACTCTAATGGCTTCTCTGATGATAAATAAACCTTTTCAGAGCAGATGTAGAAACTCTCTTATCTTCTGTCTTCTTTCTCTATGTTAAATATAACGGATGTGTTGAAGTGTTAGGCCTGATGTAAAACCCTAAATGTATCACATGAAAGAGAAACAGATAGACAAAAGTATAAGCTCTACTTTCAGATGGATTAGGGCACAGAATGTCTGAGTGAGTTTCCTCATAACTGGTTAAAATTTTAAAAATTGAGACCCAGGTAAATGTATAGTCACCCATATTTTAAAGATTCCTTGGTAACCTGCCCAAATTCATGAGCTGTTGACCAAGGAACCCAAACTCTATCAAGCACTGGGTTATTGTTTTAGAAATAACTGGTCAGTCTACTACCAACATTTTATGAACTGAAGGGCTCTGGGGAAACAACTCTTATACCTTTTATACTTTAAAGTAAAGTATCCCTGGGGCCAGAGATTAGTACCAGAAAATTCTACTTTTTGTAGTTTTCATTACTTAAGAGCCTTTATTAAAAAGCAAATATATATTAGGAATAGTTAGAACTCTTATTAGCTAATTTTTAATAGTTCATTGGCAGAAAATAGGGAAAACATAAAGCAGAATATGGTTAGAGGATATACCAATTACAAACATAGGAGAAAATAAACAAAGGAATGGCAAGAGTGCTCACTTCCCAATCTTTCTCCAGATGTCTCTGGCAAAGCTTAGTTTGTCTTCCCCGCCAGAATGTAGAGTCCATGAGGATGAGGCTTTGTTCTGCTCATTGCTGTCTCTCCAGAGTCAAAGCAATTTAGGCACATAACAGGTACTCAATCATTATTTGTTGAGTCAATGGCTAAGTGAACATCAACAGATTAAAGGTTAATATATAACTGCTGAATGAAAGTTTCTGTTGGCATGATTCTGACTACTTAAGGAAGATACTCTTTCATGATCAAGACAGTTACAACCCTGGGTATTAATTTTATTATCTTCAGTGACTAGCATCTAAACCACAGGATTTTAAGCTCAGTAAAAGGAGGGATATTGTTTGTTTCCTTTTTTCTTAAACAGCTATTGAATAAATGAATTGGCAGGCAAAAACAGGAGAAAACAACAGTGAATTAGATAGTAAAGAGGAAATACTGCATTATTGTTATAAGAGTCAGATCAGCAATTTTATTTGGTGCATGGGAAGAAAAGAATAGGGCACGTAGAAAGAAAAGTGCATTCTTTGAAATCTGTTTTAAAATGTTATTCCTCTTGTGCTTTGAGTCTACTTCTGTATAATTGGCTCCCAATAAATGTTTATTGACTGATTTACTAATTCCTCTCTCACTCCAAAACCAGCAATCCTAACTCAAATATGGCCCTAATTTAAAATGGATTAAAAATAAACATTTATTTAATTTTCACTGTGCTCATGTCTTTGTGACTCATTTCTGCTTCTTGTTAGAACCAATATGTAAATTATCAGGACTCCAAAACTCACCTTCTCTCCTCTCATACTCCCTCACTGCCCCATTCATCTATTCCTCCATATTCAGTCTTTTATCTATAGAACTAATGTCTGTTGGGTGCCCATCAATACAGAGTCTGGCATATGATGGGCACTCAACAAACAATTCACTTATTCTGATTTGGAAAAGTACCCTCTTGACAATGTGGAAGATGAGCTGGAAGAATGTAAGGCAGAAACCCTGAGTGTAATTGTCTTGAAAAACTTTAAATCATATCACATCAGAATAAAACTCTTGACTCCACAACCCTCCCAAAACTTGTTGGTGTGTTTATGACTTATGAATGTGTGATACTGTACTCATAGACTGTATACATCATAAAACATACACAAAAATAGAAATTAAAAAATGCCATAAAGTTAAAAAATTTTTTTCTGTCATGTTATTTTCTACTGTAATTAACTATGATCTTAAGGTATAATATACACTTGGAACGATATGGATATAAATCCTTATTTCAGTTCTTATAATTTTGAAACTTTCTGAATTTTTGTCAGATACGATTAGATATTAATTGTTGGTACCTCATAATGCAGCTGACAAAGAGCTTATTCTAGAAATAGAGAATGGTTTGTGCTTCCATTTGCTTGAGTTTGCTTCTGTTTGCATCTTTAGGATAATCTTAATTTATATTTGTTATTTTTTTTTTGCAGTAATCTTTTTAAGTCTCATGTCACATGGTAAGAGCTGATTTTGTTAAATGAGATAATATGGTATAGAAACCCATTGCTAAGTACTGTGATGCTTGGGATAAATTGAAAGTAAATAAAAGTGTCGGTAAAACACCATCAATCCCTCCGTGTTATAGAACTCTCACTCTTTTTTAAAAAAAAAATAAATTTGTTTATTTTATTTATTTATTTTTGGCTGTGTTGGGTCTTCGTTGCTGCATGCAGGCTTTCTCTAGTTGCGACGAGCTGGGGCTGCTCCTTGTTGCAGTGTGTGGGCTTCTCACTGTGGTGGCTTCTCTTTGTTGTGGAGCACAGGCTCTAGGTGCACAGGCTTCAGTAGTTGTGGCACGCGGGCTCAGTAGTTGTGGCTCAAGGGCTTTAGAGTGCAGGCTCAGTAGCTGTGGCACACGGGCTTAGTTGCTCTGCAGCATGTGAGATCTTCCTGGACCAGGGCTCGAACCCATGTCTCCCGGATTGGCAGGCTGCATTCCACTGCACCACCAGGGAAGTCCCAGAACTCACTCTTTCTGAGAGATTCCTTTGCCGATCTGACGTGGTATTTGAACATCTGATGTGCAGACCAAGAAAGGGTACCAAATACATTTGTATATTACATAAAAATAAAGCTCAAATTTTTCTTTTAGGTAAAAATATAGAACAATCTAGTACTTTTCTTCCCTCAGGGGAAGAAAACACCCCAGGGAATTATCATGGGAGCCCCTAGGATTCACATGCCTACTTTTGAGGTCCTTGCCCTAGAGGATGCCAGAAAGAAGCAGTGGAAGGGGAGATGTGAAGAAAAATATAAGAGGTAGAAACAAGGGAATGTGGTGCTAAAGCCTGATTCTTTTAATGATTTTTGTTCAATTAATGATTTATTTTTTCAGTTTCTGCTAATACAACTCTTATTTTGGTGCACATCTTACATCTGAAGCACTGCAAGGTGTAATTGTAATTTCAGGCTATTTTAATTTTCTTGTTTGTAATAAGGATATTTTCTAAATGTTATATTATGACATACATTGTGAGGTATAAATGATGAAAATCTAATCATAGCTGACCAAATTTCAGAAATATAACTTTTGTAATACTATTTTAAATTAGAAGTATAAAGAACCTAATAAAACACAGAAAAAACATTTTTTAAATATTTTGTATTTATTTTTCAAAGATCTAGAAAATTATGTCACTTCTGAACCTACACTTTTGTATATTACATATTAAAAATACTTGGCAGTTTATGCAGGATAGCCTGAGAGAATCTAAATCCTGTCTAAAATTTTAAAACTACAATATATTCCTGATAACTTCAATTTATCTTATATATAAGCATATTATATTACATATATCACATTATACATTATGTACAATATGTGTAACATATATTGTTATATTGTTTGTGAATTATATATCCTTTTTTAAGTTTCATTTTTCTTTATCTTGATGTTTATTTTTGTCCTTTCTTCAATCATGAACATCTCAGCCAGAACCAGAGAGGCAACTCAGCAATTCAAGACTATCTTACCCAGCAGCTACAATAGCAATAGTGGAAATTAATGTTTATGTGTGACTTTTAGTTTACAAAATGTTTTCACATGTATCTATTTATCTGATTCTTCCAAAATTCGGAGGTAGATATTAATATTATTAGTAGTACTAATTTTATACCCCATTTTATAGACAAAAAATTTAATGGCAATGTGACTTGCTCAAGGGCTTCAAGTCCAGCAAGTATAAGAGCTAGGACTTGAAACCACATGACTGTGTGTTTTTTTTTTCATAAATAATACTCTATGTTCTCTTTGTGTATCAATAACCTTGTGCAATGAATTTTTTCTTTAATCAGCAGCTCTAGCAGGAAGTATGGGGAAAAGAGGTTAGACTTTTCAAAACACTTTGTCTAAACATGAAGCATACAAAATTAAAAAAATAACTACAGAAAATAATATAATAGACACCTATATATCAACCATCAATTTAAATAGATGTTAATATTTTGCAAAATTTATTTCACATCTCTATGTTTAAATATATAAATTAATACTTATAATGTTTGTATCTAAGGCTCTCTGTCTCATTCCATTTCCCTCCCTATCCCAGAATTATCCAGCACTTGTAATATATTATTCCCATATGTTTTTATACCTTTTTATGCCTTTTATATAAATACCATTATTCAGGTATTTTAAAAACATATGTGTGCATTTCTCTGTATGTTTGTAGCATTATGCCATATATTTTAATTGGCAACTTGCTTTCTTCAGTTCAACGACATGATGTGAGGATTTAATTCATTCATTTACACTCCTGTTTAGTATTCCTTTGCATGAATAACCTACATTGCATTGCCTAATTGAGGGAAACTTGGGTGTTTATGCTTTTTTTCTGTCACAAACATTGCTACAGTAAGTGTTCTTTATATGTCTCCTTTTTCATATATTTAACAGACTTTTAAAGTAGGTATCTAAGAAGAGTAATTGCTGGATCTTAAGGTAGGTGTATCATCAACTTTACCAGGCAATTCCAAATTGCTCACCAAAATGGTGATAAAAGTTTATACTCTCACCAGAATCTCCATATTCCTATGTCCTTATTTTTCTGGTTCTAACAGGCTATTCATTTTTGCCAGCTTAATGAATATGGAATATTGTTTCATTGTTTAATTTGTACATTCTTGATTTTTAGTGAAGCTGAGAATTTTAAAATATTTTATCAGCAAGTCATGTTTATTTTCTAGTGTTTCCTTTTATAGCTTTGCCCATATTTTCTATTGAATTACATTTCTTTTTCTTATTGATTCATAGAAACTTTTATATATGCTGGATTATAATCTGTTTTTAGATGCAAATATTATAAACATCTTTTAATTTGTGACTGTTCTTTTTATTTCATTTATTTTGTCTTACAAATACTTTTAATTTAAAAGTAAGATTTATCAATCTTTTCTTCTATGAACCTACTTTTCATGGTTTGTTTAGAAAACATTTCCTCTCCCTCTAAATTCTTGCACAGGATCTTTAAATCTTATTGTCTCATTTGAAATACCCTCTACTTTCTTCATGATGATGAGATCCCACTTAACACCAGGATTTAAAATTTAAAAGCAAATGATAGGAAAGAAGCCATTTGGAAAAGTCTACCTACTGTATGATTCTAACTACAGGACATTCTGGAAAAGGCAAAACTATGGGGGTATTAAAAACATCATTGGTTACCAGAGGCTTAGCAAGAGAGAGGGAGGGATGAATAAATGGATCACAGGGGATTTTTAGGGCAGTGAAACTATCCTGTATGATATGGTAATGGTAGATACATGACAATATACATTTGTCAAAACTCATAGAATATATAAACACAAAGAATGAATCCTAACATGAACTATGATTGTTGGTTAATTAAAAATATATTAATATTGGCTCATCAATTATAACAAATGCACCACACTAATGCAAGATGTTAATAATAGGAGAAAGAAACTGGTGCAGGGGGAAGAGGGGAATCAGGAGGTATATGGGAACTCTGTACTTTCTGCTCATTTTCTCTGTAAACCTGAAACTGCTCTAAAAAATAAAGATTCTATTAAAACAAAAAAATTCTGTTAACTTAAAAGAATGCATTCTCTGGCAATGAATACTTTTTTTCACATATGAAAGTGATTGGAATCCTTAAGGAAGTATTAGAAAAGAACTGTTTTTGCAGTTCAGAGATAAATTATCTGCTGACTAGGGTGCCTAGCCAGGTATTGGTTTATGCCTGTTGTCCTGCTATAATTATTAACAGCATCCTCTATCACTCTCAAAACATATCGCTTTTAGATAATAAATCACCTGACCATTCTGCTCATAGCTCTACAGGCTTGACTATTAAATATGGGATATACAAGTTTCTTTTTGACTAAAGCAGGCTGGAGCGTGGTTTATAGATGTTTTCCCAGGTTTCCTGATTCTTGGTAAAAGAAGCAGCTGGGTTTTCAGCATGATCATTACCTCCGGCTCTGGGCTCAGAAATGACAGCTGTAATTAATAACTGGGGAAAGAAATTCATAGTTTATGCTAGGAGACAAGTGTGGTGTCTGTAGAGGAGTGTTAGAAAGCAACAGATCTTATTCACTGGGAAAAGAAATGGAAATATTTCCTCTTGATATAAAGCATGAAGATAAGTGTGCCATTCTTGATTCTTCTACTCTGCTCTTTACCTTGCTCCGCTACCCCATGTAAGGAATAAGTATACGTGAACTCTAGTATCAATTCTGCTATGTGGTCTGAGATAAGCCACTTCATCTTTTGGGGCCTCATTTTCCTCATCTGAAAAAGGAATTACCTGAATCAGATAATCTTCTTTTTCTTTGAGTCCTAAAATTATATGATTATGTGTTCTACAATTTTTAGATATGCCACTAGGAACTAAGAGAAGTGGGAGATAAGGCTGGGAAAATAAATGAGGCAAAAAAGTGGGAAGTTCTGAGAAGTTCAGACTTGCGACTTACCCTTCCAACTGTGAGAGAGAAGCTGGCATCAAACAAACATTCCCACCGAGAATAATGAGAAAATCAGATAAAATATAATAAACAACAGTTTGAAGGCATTAGAGAGAGGCGGCCAGTATTTGAGAGGCTGTGATTACAGAGACAAGGGAACCAGTATCATACTTTGCTTATCCCTTCTGGAAACCAGCTGATTCTTGGTGCTAGGTGTGCGGTTAAGAATCTGGGGAGAGTTCTTACCAAGCGACAAAAGGAGCCGGCAAATCTTTGGCAACCACGTGGGGCTGGCGAGATAAACTTGGATTTCAGAGCTGTTAAAGCATCCAGGACTTGAGGATCCAAGTTCCTGGAGAGAACAAGGAAGTAGGCCTGACCTTAGTGTTTTTCCCTGTTAGAAACATTCTAAAATTTTAAGCTGCTCAGGGTTAGAACTTAAGAAGCTAAGCAAAAAAGTGCTGAAAAACAATGTGGAGTTGTTGGCAGACTCATGGTCTCAAGGAGAGGAAAAAAACAAGATATGTCAAAGAAGAGGGACCCAGTAAATATCCCAGGCTCCCGGTCAGGATCCCTAAAGGGCTATGCTCTAGGACGGTGGGAGAAGATATACCAGAGGTAGATGGAGGCTTACTAAGAAAAAAATCCACTCTCTACTCAGCTCAATCTTGGATTAGACAAAGGCATTCCCTTTTTACTCTAAGTGGGGAAGATAACAAACAATATTATCTTAGCACTGTACACATTTCATACCCAATGCATAATATTCAGTTAAAATGATGCATGCACACATACATAAAAACAGGTCCAGATCAATAAGGAATAATGGCCTTTTCAATTCATAGTGTTAGGATAGTTGTTTAGACATGAGAAAAGAAAGAAATTGGACTCCAGCCTTATCCTTATGAAAAAATAAATTTCAAAGGAATTAAAGAACTTTATATAAAGTGACAAAATTAATAAATTTAAAAAGAAAATAGAAGAAAATAATTTTAATATCTTAGGTAAAGAAAGTTCTTTAAAAAGAACCTAAAGGGAAACAAAAAGGATAAATCTGACTCAAGTAAAACTAGGGATGGCTGTTTATCAAAAGATACCTTAAAGAAAGTGTTAGCAAAATTCTAAAGCAATCAGAACTCTTACACACTGTGGGTGGGAATATAAACCAGTATCGCTATGTTGGAAAACAGTTTGAATTATCTTGTAAATAATCTCAGCTACTCCACTTTCTTGATATGCCTTAGAAAAAATAATGCATGTGAGCATCAGTTTTAGTATAAGAGTGTTTGTAGCAGCACATTTTGTAAACGTAAAGCAAACGGACAAACACTGGAAATAACCCAAATATCACTCAGGAATAGAATGAATGAATTCTTTGTGGATGCATTCCACTGAATGCTAGAAACTTGCATAAAGGAATAAACTGCATCTATTGCAAAAACATGGAAAACTCTCAGGAACATGATATTGAGGAAAACAAAGTAAGTCACAGCAGGATACATAGGATATGTTTCTATTTGTATGAAATGCAAAGTTTGACATGATTTCTCAGAAATTATTGAGCTAGAAAAAATAGTGGCACAATCAATGAATAAACATAGGACTTGGATCTTTGACAACCAACCAACCAACCATAAACTAGACAAAGCCGTCTAATGTAATCAAGAAACAGCAGAAGAAACACAAATCTATGTGCAATTAAAAATGATATGTTTTCTATTGCTGCTCTAACAAATTACTACGAAATGGTTTAAAACAACACAATTTTATTATCTCACAATTCTGTAGGTCAGATGTTCAGGTGGGCTCAGCTGGTCATATGGTCCCTCTGTTCTAGGACTCACAAAGATGAAATCAAGGTGTCAAACAACCTGAGCTCTCAAGCAGGGATGCTGGGGAATCATCTGCTTCCAAGCTCATTTAAGTGTCGGCAGAATTCAGTTGCTTGTGGTGGTAGGGTTGAGGTCACTCCTTCCTTGCTTGCTGTTGGTGGGGACCTCTCTCAGGCTTAAGGTTCTCCTAAAAGTGTCCTGCGTTCCTTGTGAACTAGCCCCTCCATCTTCAAACCAGCAACGGCATGTCAAATCCTTCTCATACTTCTAATCTGTTTCACACTCCTGCCACTTTCCTTCTGCCATACTTTCTGGCTCCAGTCAGAGAAAGTCCTCTGCTTTCAAAGGCTGTGTACTTTGGTTGTGTCTACCAGGATAATCCAGGAAAATCTCTCCTTTTCAAGGTCTGCAGCGTTCATCACAACTGCAAAATACCTATGCCATAGAACATAACATTCACAAATTCTGGGCGTTAGGACATGGGTATTTCGCGGGGGGAGGTGCACAAGAAGAAAGGTTTAATCTGCCTACTATAATAAAATGAGGAAGGGGAAATAACCACTGATGCAGAAAAACATAAAAAAAATTACAAAGCAGAAATCTATGCAAGTAAGGGTGAAAACCTACTGAAACAGATGATTTTGTAGGAAAATATAATTTACTAAATTTTACATAAGAAGAGACAGGAAAGGAATCTATCCATGGAAAAGAACGAAGAATGTCAAATTTCCCACAAAAGCACAAGTCTACATGGTTTCAGTTGATTTTTTCAAACCGTGAAGAAATAGACAGTGTCAATGTTACCTACATGATCCCAGAAAACTGAGAGAATACTAATGGTGTGCCAGTCGTATTTATTGGTATCCAGCCTCTTATCTGACCATCTGTGTCCTCTGCATTTCAAGGGTCTGGAAGAGGGCTCTGCTAGTAGTGTTCTGTTAGTTCTGCCAGCTGGAGGCACTAATGCTAGATTAGGAAGGGAGAGGAGTGGAGAAGCCAAGTCCTGCTGCTGGCTATAGTGGTGGGTCCAAGGCTGGTACAGGCAGGCTTATGAGGGGCAGTGATGGGGGGTCCAGAGGCAGTGGTGGCCACAGCAAATTCGTGGATATTTCTCCTTCAGGGGCTGCAGCTGCTTGGTGTAGGTCCTGATCTCAGGATGAAATGGACTTCTCTCTTGCTCTCCCAGCCCTTCCAAACATTTTGAGACCCTATTTAACTCCCTCTCTGATTGAAATACCCTGAGTGGTTTTTGTGCTTCTTATTGCAACCTGACAGATAAAGAAGGTAAGCTTTCAAGTTATTTTTATAAAGTCACTCAAATTGATCACATAATTTGACAAACACAGCAGAAAAGGAAAATGACAAACTAGTTTGATGACTGAATGTCAATGCAAAACTTCTGAATAAAATGTTAAATAAAATATTAAAGTAAAAACATAATTTAATGGATAATTTCATAAGTGATAAGTCATGACTAACTGGGGCTCATCTCAAAATCATTTATCATATTAATATGTCAGAGGAGGAAAAGGGAATGAAATAAACAGGTGTAAATTTTCCAAAGAGGGAGACAAATTTGTTTCTTATGGTAATGTACTAATATAGCCCCAAATAATCAGCTGAGAGCTATTGGAAACAATATGAATATTTAATAAAGTGGTTACAAATTAATTTATAAAATAATTAGGTTTTCTTTTCAAAACAATAACTGAAACGAAAGAAAGTATCCTAGTCACCAAATCAAGGAGAAAAATAAAACTGGAAAAATGCTTTTGAAAATGTGTAGCTTCATGACCACTGATGAAAGGCATAAAAAAAGCCCAAGATATGAAAAGATGTATTTTGTTCTTTGGTTAGAAAGCTCAACGTTGCAAAGATATTAATTCTTTGTAAATGAATCTGTTAAAACCACATATTCCCATCAAAATATCAAAATGGTTTATTTTTCATTTTTTTGAATCTGACAAAATAATTCTAAAATATAAGTTTGGGAGAAAACTGAGAGAAAAAAGAAAAGTGATGTGGGCAGTCTAACTGTATCCAAAACCAAAATGTACTATGAATGTTACAGTAATTAAAACAGTATGGCACTGATGCAGGAACAGACCTGCTGACAATGAAACAGAGGAGGAAGTCCAAAATAGACTCAAGTACCTATGGGAATTTGGTACATGATGTAGTTGGCATTTCAAATCTTCAGGAATAATAAACATTTGAAGTCACACGAGTGAATTAGTTTTTATTATTGGAGTAACGAAAGCTTTTCTAAGAATAAACCCAGAAGCCATAAAAAAGTAATTGATATATTTTGAACATATATATTAAAATTTTTCTATTAGGCAAGAGATGGATGGATGGATGGATGGATAGGTAGATAGGTAGATAGATAGAGAGATAGAGTCAAAAGACAAATTTTTTCACTGAGCAAGAAATATTTGTAAAATGTATATCAAGCAAAAAGATTGAATCCCTAAATATGCAGAAAAGCACATAAAAATCTATATAAAAAAGATTAACAAACAATCCAATAGAAAAATGGTTAAAGGATACAAACAAATAGTATGGCTAATAACCTTAGTAATATTTCCAACATTCTTTAAAATTAATGAAATGCAATTTAAAATAATGAAATGCACTTTCTCATTAATCACATTAAGAAAAATTAAAGTCTATAATCTCATTGTTGGCAAAATAGAACAGAGTGACTGATACACTTTGTGTAAGTATAAAATGGTACAATCTTTCTGGAGGTAAATAAGCAATTTCCATACAATTTTTAAATTCATATGTCCCATAAAGAAAGACTGGGGATTTTTCTGGGGATTTTCTCTACAGATTTAATTCATATATTTAACACATATGTATAGGACACTTACTATGTGCCATTCTCTGTGTTAAATACCAGGGATACAGTAGTGCCCAAGACAGTCTTTGCCTTTAAGGTACCAGCAATCTAAAATGTGGCATTGCTTATAGGGACTTAAAACAAAACAAAACAAAATGATGTTGGGAGAATCTTTGTGTGTTGGTAATCCACACAACATGATACCATGAAATTATTAAACAGAAGAGATAAGTATAAATGTACTTTGCAGGAAAAGTTCATCAACTATTGTGAAGCAGAAAAACAAGTCACAGAAAGTATGCATAGCAGGTTGTTTTCCCCAAAACTTATAAAGCACACACACACTCATACCTATAAGACAACAAAACATCTGGGAGAATACACACCTCATTCAAGAGGTCACCTCTGGGCAGATGCATGGGAAAGGATGGTGATGTCAGACTGTTCCCCTTAATTTCATAGAATTCCAAATGGTTTTTTTCCCATCATCATAGATTAATTTTTAATAATTAAAAAAAATCCATCTCAGATTCTTTTATAAAGAGTTTTCTCAAAGGGTCTTCAGTATTTATTCCCACAGCACATTGGGATCTGTTGGCAAAATCCAAATTCCCAGGTCCCCCCATGGGGAACGGATTCCTGCCTAATTAAGCAACCCAGCCAGAGGAGAAGGTACGGGCACCACCATCTGCAACGCCAGGACTCACACTGAGAGTTGCTCACACTCCTTAATTGAGCGGCAGTCTGTCTCAGCTAGAATTGATTTCATTCTCGAAGTTCAATACCTTCCAACATTGCTGACTAAGTCTACCCTCACCTTTGTGGAGTTTTCATTCTAGAAGTCTTCACTCCCTTGTTTAGTGTTTGAAGGTTCAAGGGGAGAGCTGGCATTAATTTTGTAACCCAAAAGTAACCATGAGGTGGTTATTTTAATACTCTCCCCTTTAGATTCAGTGCCTGAGCCAAATAGGGTAAAAACTCTGCGGCTTTGACACTTCATTTTGCAAACAAACCTTTTCAGGCATCAATTATGGTCCCAAGGCAGCAGTACTGTGGGCATCTTAAAACTTCTTTCTTACACAGAAGAGGTTCACAGTTCTGCAAAGGTTTTGTCATGGCATTAAGTAGTCTGATATTCTACAATGCAATCATACCTACAAATATGATAGACTATATCTTAGTCACAGTGATTGTTTTCAGTGGGGGGAAAAGCCTCCATGGACGAATTGATACTAGGCTCCATGCTGGGTCTTATGCATTAATCATGAAGTATCATGTTTATGCAAATGTGTAGAAGCCCAATTAGGCAGAGAGCACAGAGCCCTGGGAATAATGTTATGGGCTATTGGGTGTTTGAAATACACTCCTTGGCCAAATTTTCAAAAGCAAAGCAGATTTGAGATGCCTTTTTTACTTTTGAAAACAGGTGTACAATTGTCTTCTTAGTGCTTATTTCATGCCTTCAACCTTAAAATAAAGCTTTCTCCCATTTGGCATGATTTTCCCTCATTGCTCAACAGGAGCAGTGGAAATTCTGAATCACTGACAAGGAAATAAAATGTTCATTCAAAATCTAGACGTGCTGAGAATATTGAGGATACATCAATATTTGGGGGTTTTGCCACACATTTTGAATGTTTCATATATTGAGTTTTCCTCTGGTAATCGCTGCCATTTCTTATATTTTGTATGATTAATCAAAATATTCAGGTTTCTGTTTTGCAAATCTTCTGCACACAATGCAAATGTTGTGAAGAGAAAATACAAAATGCTGGAAGACAAGCTCTCACTTTTATGTATTACTTCCCACTTTCTAACTTTATTTTGCTAACTTGAAACTGCTGATGTCTTATCCCTGGCTCTTAACTTTCATTCCATTGTTGGAACTGCTCCAGGATTTGGAGAGGTTGTAGTGATGGATGGACAAAAGCAAAAGAGTTTAGAGAAGTTTGCTGTCCCCCATTTAAATATCTCTATCTAACGTGGTCATTTTGAATGTGGTTATGTCTACACTGCTAATTATTCAGATTAGACAGATAAAGTGGCAAATCAAGTGTTGCTATATAAGAAAAGTTCATAGGTTAGGAAAAAAGACTGTAACATTTTTTTGCAGTCATGTGTATATAATCCTTACCTATAACTATCTAGTTTAACAAAAGCTTCAGACACATATTTGAGCTTTTTTTTTTTTTTTTACTTAACTGGAAACCAGCTTAGTTCTTAAAACCCCATTTCCTTCATCAAAAACATCTAGGAAATGGCTGATTGACAGGTCATTTACTATATAACCCTTGCTTCCAATATAGCTCTCACTGATGGCTGGGGGTGGGTGGAGGATGGGCAGGGAGTGGAAAGAGAAGGAGGGGAAAGAATGGAGGGAGATGAGTTGGAAAGAGAAGGGAAGACTAGCAGGTCAAGGGACAGAGAGAGAGAAAGAGGGAGACTTTCTTTATAACATTTGGCAGTGGAAGTTAATGTCTGGAAAACTCTCCTCTGAGAGGAGAAAATACTTCCTGACTTTTAAAAATGGTGTTAATCCACTGCTCTGCTTTTAGAATGCTCCTGGCTATGTGAGTAACACTTCCAATTAGATCTGGTTGAAAAGTTTGTACAGAAATCTAAAGCCCTCCAAATGCAATTTATTACATTAGGCTGTTCAACAAAAGATTGGCTTCTCTTAGCCCAAAACCATATTCTGGCCTTGGTAAGTTAGTCCAGTCCATCTTTTCTGACACAGCTTCTTAATCCTGGCAACAAAATCATCCTTTTTACTTCACTGTCTCCGTCTCTCTTTTCTTTCTCTTACACACACACACACACACACACACACACACACACACAACTTTAATAATTAAATTTAAAAAATTTTAAGTAATTACTGCCCCTCACTCTACAAAGACTAAGAACTCTCTATGTAATCATTGTTTCAGTGGCGAAACTCATTCTAAATATATTATTATTTTTTTAAATTTTATTTATTTTTTTTTGTGGTATGCGGGCCTCCCTCTGCTGCGGCCTCCCCCGTCGCGGAGCACAGGCTCCGGACGCGCAGGCCCAGCGGCCATGGCTCACGGGCCCAGCCGCTCCGTGGCACGTGGGATCCTCCCAGACCGGGGCGCGAACCCGGTTCCCCTGCATTGGCAGGCGGACGCGCAACCACTGCGCCACCAGGAGAGCCCCTCTAAATATATTATTAAAAAAACAGGACCAGCAAGTAGACTTTGTAGGCCATGTCTTATACTTCCCATGACTTTTGAGCAGCTACAGAAAGAGAGCTGTACCCACTGACCCGATATACAAGTGGGGCCCTCCCCTCATCTCCAAATTTGGAAAGTCTCCCCCTCCCCGCGGGCAGTGACTTCCCTGAAACCGGAACCTACAAACAAAATGATCAAAGAGTGAGACAAAGACCATAGTACATCCTTTTTTTTTTAAATTTAATTTTATTTATTTTTTTTTTACACAACAGGTTCTTATTAGTCATCCATTTTATACACATCAGTGTATACATGTCAATCCCAATCTCCCAATTCATCACACCACCACTTCCCCCCTTGGTGACCATACGTTTGTTCTCTACAGCTGTGTCTCTATTTCTGCCCTGCAAACCAGTTCATCTGTACCATTTTTCTAGGTTCCACATATATGCGTTAATATAAGATATTTGTTTTTCTCTTTCTGACTTACTTCACTCATAGTACATCCTCCCAGAAAAACATCTGATTTCCATTTGGGGTAGGTTTAAAGAGGTTTAAAACAGGCGTTTTCTGTTTCCATAGCAAAAAAGGAAACAGCAACTGGAGCAATAAGGCGATAAAAAATTATGATGTCAAGTTGAAGTTTGTTGAACGGAAATTAATAAAACCTGATGATACTCCAGAGTTTCCTTCTGCACAAGCAAGGTTATAAAAGGGCCTTTTGTGTCAATGTTTTGCTTGTTTGTTTGCTTTTTGTTATTGTTTTGATTTTCGTCTTTACTATGCAAGACAAGTATGTCTTCCCAATATGGTCTGGAACAAAGGGGCAGAGTGATGCTTGGAGCTGAGAGACAAGTAAAATCATATCCTTAAGAATATATGCTGTGATCTAGTAAAATGGAACTCTTTCAGACAGGATAGCTCTGCCAGCAGAAAGTGGTGATCATTCCCCACAGAAATGCAGAGAAAGAAGAAAGGGCGGACTTAAATTTCACCAGCCGGTACTACCCATCACTTATTTCAAGTAAGATCTCCAACCCTGTTTGTAACTGATCCTGAGAAAAATATCTCCTCCTGGCTCTGCCAGTTAATTGCCAGCAAATTTGCTTCCTCCCTCCCATCACCTGTCCTTTCCCAGTTAGCTGCACTGAGCTGGTCTGCATTTACTATCTTCACTACTTTCCTCACTCTATTTATCCTTTCCTTCTAATTAGAACAAATAGCAGCAGTTCTCAAAGTGTGGTCTGGGGACTCTTGGGAGAGTGCCAAGACCCTTTCAGGAGGTCCTTGAGGTCAAAATGATGTTTTTGTAATGTTATTTGTCTTTTCTACTCTTAATCTCTCACAAGTGTGCAGAAGAGTTTTCCAGAAGCAACACGAAGTGTGATATCATGACAGATTGACAGTAAAAGCAGATTTGAGATTCCAGCTGTCTTTTATTAACAGACATTAAAGAAATTTACAAAAATCTAGAACAATGCCCATATATTCTCACTAATTTATTTTTCTTTTGGAAAATAAAGTGATGTTTCATTAAAATATGTTGTTTGCATTAGCATATAATGTTATATATAAATAACATTGTTATTTTAATCTATTAATAAATCTATGTTCTTAAACTTTCTGAGTCTTAATTCCTAATATGATAAATGCTGATAGATATAACCAACATAAAAACAAAGGTCTTTAAGATCCTCCATAATTTTTAAGACTGTTCAGGGATCTTGAGGCCAAAACATTTGAGAATCCTTGGCCTACAGAACGAGCAGAGCAGACTGATGTAGAAAGTGACACCTTTAGCTTTAGTGCCACAAAGTGCTTATATATTAAGTACAGGTGGGCCTTGCTTTACAATAAACAAGTGTATTAATATCAGAATGCATAGGAAGATAAATTACTTGGTGAAATTCAAATTAGAAAATGATTTCGATGAGATTCTTTAAAGTGCACCACACTTTAAGAGTGTTTAAGGTATGCCTAGTTTATAAAATCCTAAGTGCATTTTCAACTTCTAAGGACACATATAGTTAGCCTGGTGAACACCCTGGCCCTGAACCTAGGTGGATTTATTGTAACACTCTTTAGATATGAGAAAAATAATAGTAATTTAACTGAGCTTTAAAGACAATGAAACTGAGAAATCTGTATTTGGCCTTTCTTATAAAAAAGTTAAAACCCAGAATAAGAGATAGGGAAAGTGAATATGTATCTGCCTCTAGAAAGCAGAGATTAATATCCTTTTCAGAACCATTGGATTTTAGCATAAGTTTTTTTTTTTAAAGTTAGAAATAAGAACAAAGAATCATCCAGTAGGAGAAACTAGATTATTCTGCCAAATTTGCAACAGAGTGTTGATCTTTGAGGCATTACTAAGGAAAAATTAGAGCAGGGAAACTCGATTAAAGTTGGTTTGGGGGAAATCAAGGGAGTCAAGGATTGAGAAATAGAAGCCCAGAGCTGAGTCTGGGGACCTGCAGAGAGAGCTGTTCAACTTGGAATTAATGAATAGGTTGGGGTCCAGCAAAGACAGGCTGAACTTGAACTACACAAGAGCCAAAGACACTACCTGTCCTAGGAGAAAAATTAAAAACATAATTAATGAACAAGTTAACAAGTTTGTGTTTAGTTAGTAACAAGACCACGTGCTAGCTATGTGGGGGGGGAAGGTATATATATACACAGTGTGTGTGTGTGTGTGTGTGTGTGTGTGTGTGTGTGTGTGTATTTGTATTTGGTATTGGTGCCCAGGTGTCCAGACCCTGCAGCACAAGTCCTTGATGGCAGCAAGCTTGCAATATTGATGGGCCCTGAATGTGGTCTATCCTGGGGAGGAGGAGGTCAAGAGGCCCAGAGACATGTGGTTTGGAAACTCTCTCCTTCACAAGAAGGAGAAATGCACATATACTTCTCTGATTTCTGGAGCACCGTTCCTATCCACAGAGTGACCACAGTCACTCCTGAGAATCCTGTTCTTGACAGCAATTTAAAATGCCATGTTTTCAGCAAGGGCTACTAATTCTGACATTTTATTTTCAGCCATTTGGATCAGTTGACATTTGACTGGCTCTCGAGTTTACTATCAAAAGATGGCTTTGGGCTTCCCTGGTGGCGCAGTGGTTGAGAGTCCGCCTGCCGATGCAGGGGACACGGGTT